>NW_015150603.1:73940-81051 GCF_000732505.1 Cyprinodon variegatus
GGCCGCTATTGGAATACAGGCCAATATTAGAGAATTTACGGTAATCCATTTTAATTTTGGCGATAATGTCACCTAAAAATCTGAGGTTAGTGGTGATCTCGTTTTAGAATATAAAATAATTGCATTACATAATATCATATTTCTTTCCTGGCATTGAATATAGCAGGGGCCATTTTTACTGTATTAAGTAGTTGTAATGATTTTTTTTTACAATGTTAAGTAGTTCATCAGCCTCCCAGATCCTTCACTATGGATATGCTGTTACCCTTGGTAAACCCATAGTTTTCTATCGCACTTCCCAATAAAAGAATGGTTAAATTGTTTTTTTGTTTTTTTCAGTTGAATTGGTGGAATTGGTGCTTCCTTGTATTTAACAACACCTCAGTACTGTTAAGCAGCACACGGTAAGGGTGGAGCGATGACCGCTCTCATTGCGTGGGATTCACCACTGGCTGATTCACCGCTTTTACACACACGTTTTGCATAGGAGTACTATGCAAATCCATCATTCTTGAAGCAGGCACTATATGAATGCACCTTCACAAAGACAAAAATGCTTTTTGGAGGCAGTTTTGATGAGCAGTGGAGGGACATGAAATTTCTGTATGTGACAACCCTATTACAAAGATTTACCAGCAGATTCAGGTCCCAGTATGAGGGCCAATCTAAAATGTTGCTATTGCCTCCAAATTAGATATGTTGATAAAGCTACAATTTTACTTATTTACTTATTATTATTTACTGTTTCTACTTATGTAAAAATTGCACGGAATATAATAGATTCTTGTGATATATTAGAATCTCAAGTTATATATGTTTAGACCTCTTGTACATTAGCCTGAGAAATTATTGCCAAAATAAAAATAAATAAATAATACATGTGAAGCTGTTGATTGAAGAGCTGTCATTGTAATATTCTGTATTACTGACACATTTGGAACATTTGTACACACGAGTAAGAAAACACATAGCACTTTAAACAGCAATTTGATAAGTAAAGAAAATGTATTACAATTCTTGAAAACTGTGTTATTTTCATAAACTTAAAATGGAAATAGAAAAGAAAAAGAAAAAAATTATGTTGTTTTGGGTTAGAAACGTTGCTGGGGTTATTTAGTATAGCTACAGGGAACAAAATCTATTTATGAGGGAATTATAAATGATTAAGTTAGATCTGATTAGATAATAGATAGCTATATTTTCTGGTTAAATTAAAACATGTTTTGCTCCATTATAATTAAATATTTGCACCGTATAATTGTTTTTTAAGTGCCCCCATGAATCTATTAAAATTGTTAATCATTGTTATCTCTTCAGTTATACGAGATAATACTCTTAAGTTGTAAGAGCTGGGTTAGTAAAAAAAAATATTTCAGATTTAGCGAGGAAATCAAAACATGTCATGTTTATAAAGAAAGCAAGCATACTTTTCTTTATGTACAGTATGCATTTTCAAACATTTTTCAGAGCCTTAAAGGTGGCAGTTGTATTTCTTACAAAGAGAGGGCCTGTCGTTATAGTATTGCTGGATAATGCTCCCTGCTCCCTTAGATCAGTGCGGGGGTCAACTGGGAATAAAGATATGCTGCAAGATAAAAGAGCAGAATCGTGGGTAGAAAGAGCACTCAGGCTATTTAAGGATTTCATCAAGGAAAGGTCAACTGCTCATGATCCAGGGGTCATGTTCTAGGGTATTTTGTCATTTAACTTCTTTAATGGTGAGGGGTGGCTACACAATGGCTGCAACTCTATGATCCACCTCTTTAATAATATAAAACCAAGGTATAATGATTATTTTATAGTAGGAATATGTTAAAGCTTTATAGGCTGTGATGTGAAATCTTTGCAAATCTCAAAAGACAAAAGCTGCATGGTCTGAGATAAAGGAAACGGATTGACTTTTTCAAAGTGGTAGTACATCCTCTGCAAATACAATTAAAGGGTCACTCCGTAGAAAGTAGACACAAGCTATCTTTAGCGTTTTTCTTTTTTTTTTCATCTTTGTTGCCATTGTTGAGCTATAAAAAACATTGCCTGTTGTACATTGTCCTTTCTTAGTTTCTTCTGTGAAGATTGCATCGATTCAAAGTAAAGAGGGAGTCTTTGAATACAGTGAGTAAGTATTTGAACACCCCACTATTTTTCAAGTTCTCCACTTTGAAATCATGGAGGGGTTTGAAATTGTCATGGTCATCAAAGGTGCATGTCCACACAGACATATTCAAAAAAAAAATAATAAAAAAACAAGGAATCATTGAACACCATCAAACTATTTGAACACCTGAGATAATCAATGTTAGAATCCGGTACAGTGGCCTTTGTTTGCAATTACAGAGGTTTCATTTCCTGTAGTTTTTCACCAGGTGTTCACACTGGGTAATGTAGTACATTACTCATAATTCCTGTAGGGAACTATGGGTAATGTAGTTTCAGAACAAGCATACGTGATTGAAGACTTCAATGTCTAATGGGCCAATGCACACATTTTAGGCAGTCAAAGACTGTGATAGTGTAGTTAAAAAGTATTTAAAATGAATAAATCAATTACTATTTAAAATGAACAGAATACTAAGTACTTCCTTCTGGGCACAAAATACTATTTTGTGTCCAAAAAGTTATCTGTGGCCACAACATAGGTATATGGTGAACACTAAAAGATATTCCAAAGCACACCTTTTCAAACAGTTAGAGGAAAAATGGGACAAAACATCGCGATGGACTGGGATAGTCTTATCCAGTTTTGTTTTAGGCTTGAGGTGAGCTACAAAGATATTTGTAGCTCACCTCAAGATATTTTTATGCCAAGCATTGCAAGGAATTCTCATTAGTGCTTGACATATAAATGGAACAGAGAGGGTACGATGATAAGATGTATACATGTGTTTTTTGCTTCTGCCAACAAATTGAAACAACGAATTGAAACTTACCTGAAAAAACAAACAAACAAAAAAAAGCAGATAATAAGTGCTCTCTTTCTAATTGTATTTTGCACATACTAAAGGCAGCCGCAATTTTAAACAACAGTGTGCACATTCCACTTATGAAAACTATGTAAAGAGGTAGAGGCAGAGGTGAAAGAGAAGAGAAAGAAACTTCTCTGTATTGTGAAAATATTTAAAATGACAAGAAAACAACTTAGAGCTTCAAATACAATGCAGTGACTTCTAGGTAATTCACTGCAGCCAAGTTATATATTAAGCCTCAGGTGGTCAGAATTTAATTCCATCTACAGTAGCGCATTTGGCATATGGTTATGCTGCATCATTACACACATCGCTGGTACTGGATTGAATCCCCTTTACATTCAGAAGTGCCTTAATCCTTCATCCCATAGAAGGTACTAGAGGCATTCCTCAGATAGTTTGATCCATATTGACATGATGGCATCACGCAGATGCGGGAGATTTCCATAACTTGAATCTCCCATTCCACCACATCCCAAAGGTGCTCTATTGGATTGAGATCTGATGACTGGAGGCCATTTGAGTACAGTGAACTTGTTGTCATGTTCAAGAAACCAGTCTGAGATGATTCGTCCTTTATGAAATGGTGTCATACCTAGATGGGTACTATGTGGTCATAAAGGAATAAAGGAATCTACATGGTCAGGAACAGTACTCAAGAAGCCATTGACACAATGCTAAATTGGTACTAAGGGGCCCAAAGTATGCCAAGAAAATATAATTTCTTCATTACCATGGTGGTACCATCATAACCACCAGCTTGAGTCATTGATACGAGGCAAATTGGAACCATGCCTTCAAATTCTTACTCTACCATCTGAATGTCACAGCAGAAATTGAGACTCCTGAGACAGGGAACGTTTAATCTTTCATTGTCTAATTTTGGTGAGCCTATGCAAATTGTTGCCTCAGTTTCTTTTTCTTAGCTGACAGTAGTGGCACCCAGTATGGTTTTCTGCTGCTGTAGCCTATCCACCCAATGGCGTAAATGTCGGTAAGCAGAGACAGCAGTTGCTTACAGGTACACAACCTGTTGGGGGCCCCATCACCGACACCTGGTAGGCCCCCTACACATATAAAGACTAGGACATCTCTTTGCAGATGTAATGGTGTGAAAAATTCCTCTTCAACCCATACTGTAGTGATACTGTATTGACTGACCACACTGTACCTTATTTATACTGCAACACATGCCAGATTTCAACATGATGTTGAGCCGTTTAAACAAGACACCAACAGCAAAGCAGACAGTGGTACTTTTGATTACTATGTTAATAACTGTGTATAGTTCATTTGACGGTTGGTAAAAAATCCACTTATATAATATGTTTCAAACCCCAATAAAAATCTTAAAAGGACAATGTATTTGAGTATCTTATTTTTTACAGTACAACTTGGAATTATGGGTAATCCAGAGCATAGATTAAAACCATAACCGTTACGTACAATGTGTTAGCAATGATGGATACCAAAAAGAGTTACTTGAGCGGATTCCAGAAAAGAGAAAGGAAAGAAGAGCTGCTGGAAGAATGGAAAAACCTTCCCAAAATAAACACATTCTTTCAAAGAACTGAAGAGGGAGAGGAGGATGTTGCTGCTACAGTGTGTAAAGATTGCGACCAGGAGATGAATGGAGAGAGCGCAGGTGAGGAGGGGGGCTGTGAAACTCAAGCTTGCCTGATGGCTTGTTGTGCATCAGACATCCCAAGTCTCAGGCAATACAATAGTTCACGCATTATGTGCGGATTAGAACTACTACAATTGTGCAGGCACAATAAGAGAGAACGAAATGTGGGGAGGAGGTTGCTTGTGAAACCTGTGCGTATCTGTCCAACGCAATCCTCTATTCAACGAGCGTCCAGGCGACTGGTTGTCAGAGAGCGTGCTGATTGGATTAGTCAGAAAAATAAGGCAATAAGTTTCTGTTTTCTCTCTGACAGTCACCTTGTTACCACTCTGTAAAAAAAAGTTGAACCCTCAAGCAAAAAATATAACAAATATAAGACTCATTTTACAGCAGAATATACTAAAGTATATCCTTGTCTACTGAAGGTGAAGGATGATGAAGTGCGTATGTATCTGAAATGCGTTTTTGGAACTTGGGATGTCTGTAACATGTGGTGGTGCACGGTCACCAATGGTTCCATTCAAGGTGCACACTCACTTTTTTTCCGTCTGTGATGTGTGATCATATACTACTGAGGATTGCATAACTGTATCTTCTTGGCCGATTTATAGAACTGTCTCTGTATCCTGAACCTTTATCACGTGTTGTACTTCATATGGGGTCCACCCAGATAATGTTGCTTAAGGGCCTATTGTTGTGTCCTTAGACCATTGTATCCGCCTAGAGGTTTGACGTGTGCATCTGCTTTCTACCTCAATTGCAATGAGTTGTTCTTTGAGTTACTGTTGCTTTCTATCAGCTCTAACCAGTCTGGTCATTCTCCATTGACCTCTCGCATTAACAAGGCATTTGCGCCCACAGAACTGCTGCTCACTAGATATTTCCTCTTTATTGGACCATTCTCAGTCAACCCTAGAGATGTTTGTGCATTAAAATACCAGTTAAAAGTAACTTAAGTTACCTTTCTTCCCGATTCTGATGTTCGAGTTGACCAGCACAGATTTTCTTGAGGATTTCTATATGCTTAAATGAATGGAGTTTCTACAATGTGATTGGCTGATTAGACATTTGCATAAAGGAGCAGTTGAACAGCCGAACTCAAAAAGGGGCTGGTGAGTGTATAGTTACACTCTGTGGTCACAAATTAGTATGTCATGGCCACAAATGTGTTTATCATGGGAGCAAATTATTAATTTTGTGCTTACATTATATCTCGTTATTTCTCCATGTCAATTTCTAGGCTCCATGCTCTCCTAGTTAGTAGCCAGTCTGTAGCAAAACAATTCTCTTAAATTTTGCTGCATTTACTTGAACATCTTTGCCCCTTTTTTTCTCTGAGCTTGCTGCTTTTAAGGAGGACTGGCAATGTGTCAGCCAATGTTGAAGGATAGCCATAAGGAGTCTAATTTTCAGCTTATGGTTTTATATGGTTTGTAAAGTTTTGACTTAGAGGTCTGTTCAGTTTTTGAGGTTTCTGTTTGTAAAATGATTTAAAGACTACATGTTTTTTTCCACCTCATAATTTTAAACTATGAATTGAGGGTGTCATTTTAGATTGATTTTATACTGAGTATATTTTTAGTTTATTTCAGTTCCCTTTGTTTTATCTTTACAAACTACTTTAAGTAAACATTAAGTTATAAAAGCCCTAAAATCCTAGAGTTTACACTGTAAAGCTAACATACACATAACTAGTTCAACAGTTTAATGTAATTCCATCAACAATGCCCCAGTTGCTCCCATTTCATCATTGCTTTCACATTTAGGGTTCTACACTGGATTTGAATCTTTAGTGCTAATTTTGTATAGGAGAACATAAAAATCATGTCCATGTTACTCTAGTTTCTATCATGGAAATCAAAATTGTACTGTGGTGACTGAGTGAGTTCATTTGTGAGTATTTTCTATTTTTGCTATTAATTTTCCTTAGTTATGTTCTACAGAAGACTCAGCAGCTTCTGAGATGTCAGAAACATCATACAGTGGACTGTAATAACCATAATGGATGTCTCCTGCCTGCTGTATCCTCAAATGGGTGGGATAAAAACATAATACATTTAAGTGTCAAACAAGAAGAAGCAGCTACAAAAAGGTAGTTACTGCTCCTCAAAGGATTTAATATCATAAAAGCTGCCAAAAATAATAGTCTTTGACAAGGGTCGCTGCTTTCAAACCTTGTTTCTTCGTTCGACAATCACAAAGTGATTATTGTTCATAGGAGACAGGAAAAAACAAAAGGTTTTGTGCAAGCAGGAAATGGTGGTGGTGCAAAAATAATTACAAAGGAACTGGCAGTGACCAAACACACTGAAGCCTTTTTCGATATGAAAAAGGAAAGCTTTGTTTGTTAAAACGCTGACAGTATTCCTTCTATACGGGCCTGGGCAATTAATCAAAATCAATATGGACAACTGATCAATATTCAGATAAAATAGGTCAGATAAAATGTTCGACAGACAGACAGACAGACAGACAGACAGACAGACAGACAGACAGACAGACAGACAGACAGACAGACAGA
>NW_015150603.1:81779-90437 GCF_000732505.1 Cyprinodon variegatus
AAAATGTCTATAGCTGTATAATGGTTATTTATTCTCCAGGTGCACAGTTTTTATATCAATAATTTAAAGTATATATTTATTGTTTATCTTTTAACTCTTTTAACTATTATGTTATTCTTATACAGTTTTCTACGGTCCACACTTGTGTGACCATTTTTCTATAACTTTTTGGTGCTGTAAACATCAGAATTTCTCCATTGTGGAACAATAAAGGAATTTTCTATTCTATTCTATTCTATTCTATTCTATTCTATTCTATTCTATAAAAGGGGTAGAAAGATATAAGTAAATCTAAAAAATGTATGTATAAAAAAATATCTGCAAAATTTCCTATATTCAACAACAAAAAATACTTAGTTAAGCAAATTGTATGAAATAGCAATTAAAAAATAAAATCATATCAGATTTATAGTCCCCGCACCTCAGATATATTAGAATTTGTCCTTAAATTACAGCAGCTAAATAAACCCATTTACACAGTAACAAATAAAAGATGTGTAAAAAGCCTTCAAATAAATTCACTTCATAAAATCTCTCTTCAGCCCATTAAATGACTGTAAGTTTATTCTACTGCAATAAATGTTAGAGCTACATTAGGGTCTTTCTTCATCTTTCAACATTAGTGCAAATACAGTATGAAGAGTGCTTCTCTGAAGTAAGGACTGTTGACAAAGTCCTGTGGCATCAGTCAGGTATTACTAATATCATTTAGCCATTTGTACAAATATGTGGTTGAGACTGATTAAGATCCTGTTCAGAGTCATTTTAGTAAAACACAAATTAAAAGCCTTGCAGCACAGAAATGTGGAGAGGATTCTTTACAATATATGTATTTATAATGACTAAAATAATTGAATAAACACCTGTATATTTTTACTCTTTTTTTTAACTATGTGATTTTTAAGCTCTTAAAAAGTTCTTAAAATTGTAGGGAAGTCATATTTAAATTTCAAATTATTCTGGCTTAAATATGTATATAAATTACTCTTTATCAGACCATATCGTCCCAAAAGTTAGAAAATTTATATATATATATAAAAAAACTCCTTTCTTAAAATCTGTGGGGGGTTTTCATTATTTTATGCAGGCCATTTAGTTATACATCAGCTTGTACACCTAAATTCGGCCAATCATATATCAAAGGTCATCTGTCAATCAAATTTTTTTGGTCATAGCATCTTGATTTATATGTCGCAGCTAATATATGCAAGGATTAAAATAACAATAATTTACTTTTGTAAACGGGGATGGACGTCTGTGTCTTCAGCAGGCGTAGAGCTAACAGAACTGGCAGCATTGCGAGGCAATGGCTCAAACATGTACGGCTGTTAGCCTTCTACACAAAATGAGATTATGCCGCCCTGGCGTCCTCTTCCACAACATCTTTGTTCCCACTTTCCTCCTCTAAATAAAAAAAGGTATGACAGAGGAGATTTATCCACAACCTCTGACACAAAACTCTCCTCCCCTTGCATCTTTCTGCTGTCCGTAGTGTTCCATGACAGTTTAATTTCCAAGTGCTAAGTGTTACTTGGTCCCAATGTCATTTCCAATTGGGAACCTACTAGCAGTAACTGATTAGCAAGATGCTTCCAAGACACCGGCCACAACCAAACCTGCTTGCGAAGCTTCCCCCACAACTATCCCGCCCCCATGATAATTGACCAATCACAATCACTTTTATTCAGTGTAAAGTCAGGCACCCCCTGGGAGAATTCGGAACTGAATCCGATGGAACAGCCGCTTCCCTACGACTTTAAACATAAAACATGATCTTAAACATCAAACATAAACATAACATCTACTGGAAAGATCTTTTCAAGACAGCATATTCAACTTTATTTTGTTGTCAAGTGCTAATTGTTTGCACAGCATCCTCTCATTAGGTCCTTCATCCATTATATAAAATTACTGAGAGACCAGAGATTTTATGTATAATTGGATTTATTTTCAAAGCCTAATGCTCTGAATTTTAGAGCTGGATTAGAGTGTCTGCCTTGGCTGACTTGTGGCATTATATGTTAGTCTGAAAATACACTTTTTTTTTTCGCTAGTCCATATGATTAAGTGACCTTTTTTGGACAGATACTTAACCCTAAGTAAGCTTGAGTGCTCCATTTATAGACAGAAGCAGAAATCCATTGAGTAGAAAAAAGTAACTGTTAGGTCAAGAAAAGCACCAGGTGTTTGTGTAATAGAGTAAAAATCCTTTTCTTTCTATGATTGGATAAAGTTTTTTTATTCAGACACTTTAATCTGAGATAAAATCAAAACAATATAAAGACTGCTAATTACTCCATTAGGTAGTAGATTTCATTCCAAAAATATTGTTACTTTTGTGGTATCTACACAAAGCATTGAACGATCAGCCCTAATGTTAGAAATACTGTATATTTTAAACATTGCTTTTTCCAAATATCTGAATTATTTGTGAGATTTTTCTTATCCATCTGACCCTGATACAGGTCTTAAATATAATATCTAAAGAGTGCTATATTCAAAGGCCAAAGAAACTGCACCCTCTACTATGGGGTTTTTAATGCATAAGTTATCTGTTTTTTTTTTTTTTTTTACCAAGTTCAGAAATAATTTAAAACTATCCTGAGTGCCACAGCTTCTGAAACCACACACCACAGATTCTACCATCTCATTATCTATTAAACAAAAAAAGAAAATGGAAAAGTTTGAGAAACTAGTACAATCCCCCGAAATCCTATGATACATTCTGTACAAAAGTGATGACAGGGTGTAATAGTACAACCCCTCACTCAACCACAAGACCATTATGCTTTTTAAAGTTATTTTTTGATTTATGACAGGACACATTGTGCAAAATGCTATGGCATCAGGAAATATTCTGTGAAACCAACAACACTTAGAGTAGAGATAGCTGTAGAGACGTTTTGTAAGTTTTTACAGCTAAATCATCATTTGATGAGCAGACATCAGTGTTCAGTGCAGATGCATGCATCTATAATTCTGCATTCCAACCAAATGTGATTTGTCCAACAGAAACAGCCTAAATGTTTTTTCTTATTTTTGTCAGTAAGAAAAGATTTAAATATCTTGTCTTGTGATCTCATAACAGCTGACAGAATCAGTTATTAAAAGATTTAAAAACTTTAAATGTTTCCAACCTAGCAAACTGTGAAAGCATTATGTTCTAGATGGATTTTGTGGATACTCAGACGCGACTGGCATGCAGCTTAACTCAGACACTAAAGTCAACTCCACGAAAGGTGAACAGAAAAAAACAGGTGTGAATTATAAGAACGAGTAGAAGAGTGCTGCAGTTCTGTATTTCTGCAACAGGAGGCAGTATCATTAGAAGACTCAGTGATGCCTCTTTAGGGTAACATCCACACGGACAGCCAGACCCAAGGCTTCCTAGAATACCATTGCATTACACTGTTTTCACCTTCTCACCTACCTCCTTTAATTTCTTATTGTCAATGTTGAGTGGAGGTTTTGAGGACCCAAATGCAGAGATAAGGAGGCATAGGTGAGTTTGTAGATTTAATCAGGTAGTCCACGGCAACAGAGGCAAAATTCAAAAATCCAAAAAATACTGAGAACCAAAATACAGATAACCAAAACAACAGGGAAAGCTCACGTGGGGAACCAGAGATAATGAAGCACACAAACACAACAAACCAGCACTGACTGACTGCAGAGGTGGTTTATATATCAAGACTGAACCAAGACAGGCTAAAAAGCAGATTGGGAGCAAGTCTGGGCAAGACCAACTAGGAGGAAGCCAAGGGGAAAAGAAACAAGCACAAGGGGGCAACAGAGGGTAACTAAAGAGCTCAGCACTGGTAGAAATTAATTACAAAGACACAGAACACAAAGAAACTAAAAATAAACCCAAGCAGAGGGCAGAACCCTGACACTTATACAAGTCATTCATCGGTGTTTCACTGTTCTTGTAATGTAAAAGAAAAGTCCTCCATCAAGGCCACCTCCTTCCATAGCTTTTCAATCCAGTATGGCAATTACACTTCTCTCTGAAGCAGTTTTAGTTGTGAATAGTATTAGCCTGGGCCCCCTATCTACTGTAGTTTGATGCCATTTGACCAGTATAACTGTTCTGCTAAAATGGACCAGGGGCAGAGTTAAGCTCAAAATTATTAATACCCCTGAATGATTTAAGGTTTAATGCAATAATTTAATTTTGCCATTAATTTCAGCTTATGTTTTGGAGTACGCCAGCTTGAGTCCAACTTAAATTTGAGGGAGAATCTTTGCAGGGAGCCAGAAATTGGTGATGTCTTCATAATCTTCTGCTAATATTTGGTTTTAGGTATGTAACCCAAAAGAGCACTAAGGAAACCAAGAAAATAAAAATGATGACTTGGACTCTTTCTTTTTAATTACTTAATTCAACTGGGTTTCTGTACTGTAGGACAGACATGTACTGAAGAGAAGTGAATACTTCAAAGTGCCGGGAAACTGGAGTTAAATGAAAATGTAATATGTTTGGCTTTACTAGCTACATTTATTTGAACATAAGTAATCAGAATAAGCAGCCGAACAGACAAAAAAATTGTCATCTAAATATGCCTGTCGGAATATTCAGAAGTTATTGGGTGGATAAAAATATATCTTATTAACCGGACTATAGAGTACACCTCACTATAACACAACACAAAGCTTTTTTTTTTTTTTTTACTTGAAACATACATAAGTAAGCCGCACCTGCCTATAAGCTGCTGAAATCTAGTAAACTGTCCCCAACCAAAGCTGTAAAGGAAGATCTACATATAAACCCTTGAGTATGGACAAAGAAAAAGGCTAGCTGTGTGTGAATTTGCAACATTTGTTTTTTGTAGAGCCTGCTTCTAGCAGGTCCTAAATGAAAATTAGCTCCATCTTTGATTTCCAACTCTCACTTCCGTCACCTTGCGGTTATGAAAAATTCACAGAAAAGCTGCACCTTCCTTTAAGCCGCATGGTTCAAAGTGTCGGAAAAAAGTTACGGCTTACTGTCAGGAAAATACTATTCTACTGCTAAGGGGTGGTTTATGCCGAATGACAACCCAATCAGTATGCTTCTAAACTCTCATCACCATCATGTTATTTCGAATGAGGCAAGCTGACCTGAATGTACATTGAGTTGTGTATTTTAGGCCTGATGGTGTTGGAGGGCAGACGGGTTAGTACAGAGAGAAAGGGGCTTTGAGATGTGACAGTTCTGGAGTCTTTGGATCCAGTTTAACGGTTTAACATGGTTAAAGGTTTCATGAGATTCAACGGGAGTTTGCACAGATGATAATGCTCAGGTGTTGAATAAATGATAGCCTGCTCCTCTTGCTGCTCAGCTCTACTACACTGTGCCTTGGCCTCTTAGGACCCATTTGTTACTTTTCTAATGTTTCTTTCTTGGACCACTTTGGAGAGGTAAAGAGCACTGTTGAGTTGCAATTAGTGAACTAGTTATCAAGCTACTATAATTTAGCCAATGTGAAACATGCCAATTTCTTCCTTTATTTGTATATGCTTTACATATGCAATTTCTCTCCTCAAAACCATATACTGTCTGTAGGGAAATATTCTGACATTTCATTTGGTTGCAGCCATCCATATCTGTCTAACCATCTGCATAGAGCAAAAATGTTACTGGAGGAACAGGACAGTAGTCCAAAAGCTCATAAAGTATATCAATTGTGAAGTAAAGACAGTGATGGACTATGAAATACAAAAGGTTCTGTGAACTTCCAAAAATGGATAAAGAGTAACACACTTGTACTTCTCGTTACAATTGTAAATACAAGTAAAATTACCTTTTTATAACAAAATCATCTGTGAACGATTCATGCTTACCTGTTTTTCCAGCTTAATCAACTATGAGAACAAAATATATACTTTTGGCCCTATTAATCATACCCCCAAAAAAGGGAAGTGAAAGAGATAATCAGTGTTCTTTCAGCTGTAATTAGCCATAATGGTATACCATAACCTTTGAATTTATTGGTGTGTTTATTTATTTATTTATTTATTTTTTGCTGTGACTGTAGATATTTTAGACATTAGGAAGAATGAAATTCTGAATTCTCAGGAAAGCTCTAAATACCAGGTCAGCAGTTAGAACTCTCTCAAATATTAGAACAAAGGAAGTAGTTTGGGGAACAAATAAGAACAGACAGCACTGAGCATCTGCAGGGCACAAACAAAGACAGCTGGCTCCTAACAGGAACATGCTTTGTCTATACTCCAGTTCCCTTTTTTCTTTCACTACTGCTCATCTAATCCTTCTTTCTTCTCTGTATGTTGTTCTTTTTTAGTTTATAGTAGCTTCTAGACAGAGAATAATAGTTTTTAATGAGAGTTGTTTAAAGAATTAGCTTAAAACACTAACATTTGTTTATTTGGTACATAAAAAAAATATTAACTCTTGGAAGTATGAGCAATTTCACTGGTGTGTGACTTTAGTCTTCTGTGGATTAGATGTACTAGACTTTTTTTTTTTTTTTAAGACCTTAAAATGAAAATAAAGAGTACTTGTATTATGGCAGCAAAAATTAAGAAATAATCCATAATGATCGGCGTTTACATGCCAGTGGTTCACTGTATTGCAGCTCTGGTCAGTTCCCCTCAGAGAAGTCTAATAAATGAAATATGTTCAATAATGACACCATTATAAACAGAGAATGTCTAAAACTAACCTATGTCTGTCTGCAAACACAGGCTCAGGATATTGAGTTCTACAAGCACATAAGTGGCTGAATCACATTTAAACCTCAACCAATCAAAGTTTGGTGTTATAATTTTGACAGACAAATGGTTAGATAACATTTTATCTAGAGCATTTTTATAGAGGAAAAGAAGATAACCTATTCTTCGGTTCTAATTGCGGTAGAAACTGGAAAATTGGTATTTTAAAACTATTCAAGTGTTGTGGGATTCCTTTGTTTATGCCATATTGTAAGACATTTGTCAAAACTTACAGTACAAAGCTCTTCACACCCACCTCTTTTAAGTAGTGCTGTGAGAAATACATACAACTGGTATCTGCACAGGTGGGTTATAAGGGGTTGAGTGAATGTGTTCAATTTTTTGTTTTACTCTAGAGAATATTGTTGTATCTTTGAAAGTTGGTAGCCAAATAATAAGTTTCTCTGGTAGTAATTTGAGGATGTTAGTAGACACAACTCATCAAACATAAAGAATTAGTAAGACGAAATGCCTGTATGTAACAAAAGCGAGAAATGGAAATTCTGCATTACTTTTACACAGAAAATTTGTCCTAAATTTGCATGTCAATGTTACATACTGCAATGGTAAATTTGACAGTTTGAGCATTGAGTTCATATTAGCCCCTCCTGGGTCATAAACTAAAAAATAATCCAATCGAACCAATATTTGAACATTTGAACATACAATATAAATGTTCAATGCGGTTAAAGGTGTAGTAAATAACTTTTGTAAACGTTTGTTTTTCTTATATATTTGTCAAAACGTTTAACATATCTTGATGGTAAAATATAAAACACGGAGCCTGATTTTCAGATATAAGAAATAAGACATTGCACATGTAATTTCTTTTTGGTACTTGCAATAATTTGTGTGTTGTAGGTGATCTACAAAGATTTCTGCACAAATCTTTAGATGTACAAACCATGGTCATCATTAAATAGAGCAGATTGTTTGTTGTGCTTTTAGTTCAAGGGTGGCTTTAAAAGAAAGATAAGGTACATTGCAGATATAGGTGCAACTGATAATTATGAAAAGAATAATAATGATGATACAAATTTTGTTTGTAATGCACCTAATAGTGCTATGAAAAAAGTAAAAAAAAAAACAACATCAATAGTGTTTTGTGCACTATCAAATTAGGAGAAAAAGAAACCCTTTTGCAAAGAGATCAGCACTTTCACCATCCCTACATGTCTCTTTCTAGGCTCTTTTGATATTGATTTTTGTTGTCATAAACATGCCCCAATATTTAAGAGCTATTTTTTTCCTAGTTGGTTTAATTGTTATAAAGATTGTCTGCTGGAACGCTGCAGTAATGAGCTGGCCTGTACATGCTAGTACTGAGAATGCGGTAGGATCCAGCTGGTGGGGTGTCAACAAGGTGTGGCCGACAGACGGGAACAGACAGGCTTTGCCTAGCCTTTAGTGCAGCAGTCTTCATTTGGTGCTTACATATGGGTCTTTCTGCCTTACATTTTGTCTTTAGAAAGTAAAATGCATGCTTGATTTGGTTATGGTGATTGACTTAGCCATTACAGAGTATATTATGTTCACACAGAAACCTAAAATGACCCAAATCTGTTTTTTTTTGCCCATATGTGACCTGTATCTGATCTTTACATGGTAGTCTGAACAACATAGCTCTGATTTTTTCCAATGCGACTCTGGCCACTTGTCTATGTGTTCCTGAATCTGATACGATCTTTTCAAATGCGACATGTGTGTGAAATACCTAATTCATCCAACCTGAATGTCATTAATACTCAACAAAGGTCCCTATTCTGCGTCTTGCTACGCAGAAGCAGGAAGAAAAACAAAAAACAACAACCAGGGTGGACCATAATGCGGAGAGCAGTCTTTTTTTTAACCGTCTTGAAAAGATTGAGTTGTTAAGGTTGGGAAAGATTGCTAGATGTGCTCCAACATTACCATCCATGTTTACTTCAATAAACAAAGAGCATG
>NW_015150603.1:90556-100668 GCF_000732505.1 Cyprinodon variegatus
ATTATTTATCTGACTATGTTGTTTGTTGTTTAGTGCTTATTGAGAACAAGTGATGAATGATTGCTTCGGCATTATTTTGTAAGATGTACTGATGAGTAACTGTTTATTGTGCACATGGACCATAAATGAAAGAAAAAAAAAACATTCTCCAGAAAATCATTTATATGAGCTGAGCAGTTAGTCAATATAGAGCAGTTGGCCTCAGCGTTAAAACTACCAATAGGGATAGTGACAAGTATTGACAATGTCATTAAATTGCTGTGATCTGCCAGGAAACCTTGTGTCTTTGCAATTATAAGGCCCTCCAACAAGCCAGTGAGCTTTGCTTTGTAACAGAAATATTTTCAAATATCAGTCCTCAACCATACAAAGGCATTTAGATTAATTCAGTTGCAAAATACCAGGAGGGCAGCAGAAATCCTGAATAAACAGAAGAGACATAAAGCGATATAAACCTGCAATGTGAGCTGTAAGTACTAGAACCTTTGAGCATTTAATTGCCTTGAGAGATTCCCTATGGAGTGCTGATAAAAGACCAGACCTGGCCACAATAAATATAGCATTGTATTTGATCAAATCCTTATTTAGACTTTTGTCAGAATTTTCTAGACATGCCTTTGCCTCTGTTTAAAAGCACAATTCAAACTAGAACTAAAGCTACAGCAATGTTTCGATCCAAATGTTGTGCGAATATTGAGCAAACTTTTGAAATATGAAACAGACAAAAATAAAATTAAGTATGTCTCCATCCATTGGAGTGTTTTCATTAGGAAAAAGCAAAATTATTATTATAACATGTAGCCTATACATCATGCTTGGCTATAATAAACAGGAAATAGAGGTAGTGAACCAGCCTGGACCAAAGATCAGTGATGGACTGAGGATGTAATGAAAGTGTTGCAATAAAGCAAGTTGGGCCTACTTTATCATGTGAGCAAGTATAAATAATTTTACATTACAACCCAGAGATGTCGAGAAAGAAAGGCAATTGTTTTTTCGATTTTCATTTGTGACTCAAATTGAAGCTAACGATAAGTATAAGAACAAATGGATTTATTTTTAGTTTAATAAAATAATATAGAAAAATGGAGAACACTTCTTTTATTTTTAATTACAATACAAAATTAAACATGTTTAAAAAAAAACAATTGAAAAGCCTATTTTTTTCCTTATTTTCTTTGGGCAGTTCTAATCCTACCATTAATGCCACAACTTACTAAACACTCAACATGTGGAAGCTCACTTGATAAACAAACAGTATCAGCTGCTGTGCAGCATAAATGACTTTCAATTCAAAATTCTTCCCTGCCAAAAAAAATATATCAGACAGTTTATTAATAAAGTCTTTAATAAAATGATGGGTTGTATTTGATATGTTCAATCAAAAACACACATCAATCAACAACCACAACTCATAATTCTAAGTCCCTTGTAAGTATTTGTATGCATGTTTTAAAGCTGTCATATGTTTCTCTCTAGGATCAGACATATGTTGCGACAGTTTGCTTACAATCCAGCTTATATCAGGCCTAGTACAAGTATGATGTAGACGGGGCTGCCTAGCATTTCTCTGTGTTTTCTTTCAACAATTTGTTCCCCTTCAGGAACTAGATCATATTTGATTTCACAAGGAAAGGCTCTGGGTTTTACACTCAGTGATCAAATGTAAACAGTGTGGGGAAAAAAACATGGTGCAAAAAAATGCTTTAATATGGAAGTTTGGAATGATTTAGAGATTTTTGTTCAACAGTTCAGCAGTCTGATAGCAATGGTGAAGAAAATGTTGCAGAATCTGCTGGACCTGCATCGAAAGCTGCGAAGCCTCTTCCCAGAAGGCAGCAGGAAGAACAGTCCATGGTGGGGATGTGAGGGGTCATAATGATGTTACAGGCTTGAGACAAGCAGTGCAGACAAGCAGTGCTGGGATGAAATGTCTTTTATGGCGGGAAGAGGAGCCCCAATGATCCCCTCGGCTGCTCTCATTACTCTTCCCACTTTCTTCCAGTCTAAAACACTGCAGCCTCCACACCACACAGTGAGACAGCTGGTCAGAATGCTTTCTATGGTGCTTCTGCAGAAGGTCTTGAGGATGTGTGTGGGCAGGTGGGCTCTCTTCATCCTCCACAGGAAATACTTTTTTGCCTTTTTGACTAATAAGGTGGAGTTTTCAGTCCAGGTGATGCTGCCTGTTATGTGCACCCCCAAGAATTTGGTGCTGCTGACCACCTCTACAGCTGAGCTGTTCATGAACAGTGAAGCATGGTTAGGCTGGTTCGTCCTGAAGTAGATGATGGTCTCCTTCATCTTCTCCATGTTAAGGATCAGGCTGTTAGTTTTGCATGAGCCATCCAGTTGCTTCACCTCCTCTCTGTAGTCGTGGTCGTTGTGGTCTCTGATGAGGCCCACTGCTGTGGTGTCGTCTGCAAACTTCACGATGTGATTGGTGGTGAGCCTGGGGATGCAGTCTTAAGTCATCAGAGTGAACAGCAGGGGGCTCAGGATGCAGCCCTGAGGGGAGCCTGTGCTTAGGGTGATGACATCAGAGATTTCTGTCTGATCAGGACTGACTGACATCTGTTTGTGAGGAAGTCTAACAGCCCAGCTGTTCCAGTTTGTCTATCAAATGCTATGGGATGATGGTGTTGAAAGCTGAGCTGAAGTCCAGGATCAGCATCTTTACATGGGTGTTCTTCTCCTCCAGGTGTGCTAGGCTCAGGGGAAGAGCAGAGGAGATGGCTTCTTCCGTGGAGTGGTCTGTCAGTAAGCAAACTGGGATGGGTTAAATGTTAGGGGGAGACTGGAGATCATGTGTTCTTTAACCAGCTTTGAAGGCAATCAATCATGATAGGAGTCAGTACAACAGGGCGGTTATCATTGAATCAGGTGACCTGAGGCTTCTTTGGGACCGGAATGGTGGTGGCAGACTTAAAGCATGCTGGCACAATGGATTGTTCCTTCCAGGTGTTAAAAATGTCTGTGAGGACACCAGCCAGCTGACCTGCACACTACTTGTATGCCCACCCAGGTATGTTATTGGAACCTGGGGCTTTCATGGGTTGACTCTCTTCAGTCTTCCACACATCAGCTGTGTCAAGGCAGAGGGCCTCCTCTCCCTGATGTGGAATGGCTTTAACATCTGGAGTGCTGTTTAGTGCTTTAAACCTTCCAAAGAATTTGTTTAGCCCATTCAAGTAGTCAGCATCAGCTGCACCCACCAGGGGGGAGGTTGTATTGTAGACTGTGATCGCCCATACAGTATGCCTTGCCACATCCTTCTAAGTCCTGCTACTATTTATGCTGTATCTGCCTACCATCGGCACCAAATTGGTGAGAGTAACTCTAGAGATCAAGTAATTGCTCTGTGATTCTGACCCTTTTAATGCCTTTGTATATCTGAGTTTTTACCTTGCCCTAATCTGCTCTGTCATTTTTATTTTGGACTGATTTCCTGGATTCTGCTGGTTTACTAAACTTGGACTATGCTACTGACCTAGGCTTGGATTCTCCTTCGGTTCCTCTTAGTCTTTCTAATCTTCTGGTCTGCAAACCTGGTTCTGATTTGACTTCGGCTCTGTATATTCTTTCACACTAGCCTCCTCCTAGGCCTCTTCTGGCGTCAGCTCATTATCACCTTGAGGAAGTTGTCCCTAATTTATTTATTTTTTTTAAGTGATAAGTTCCCTAAGTGAACCACCGTGTTTTTCACTTAGGGACAAATCCGTAGAAAAGAATCAGCAGAAAAGATCTCCCCAAGATAGAGCTGCACATGCCAGTTTACCAAGATTAAGTCTGGTTTATAATCCACGCATTAAACTATGAGACAGTTCAATGCATTGGCTGCGCATTTCCAAATTATTGTAACTTGGTGCCGACTGAATTTGTGCTGCTCTATTGAGAATGAAAGATATCCACACTTTTCAGATCGACAAGATTTTCTCTAGTAAAAAATATAATTTTGTGAAATGTATTCTAAATTGTTGCAAGGCTTTCTATCAGTTTTACAACTGAGCTCCTTGTGAAGTGTGAATACTCAAAAACAAGACATACTTTCCTTGAACAACAAGAAAGTTCTTGGTTGATCCAGCTATACATGAAAATTCACAAATGATGCATACACTACCATTAAGATCGTGTGTAAATTTAGGGGACCCTTTCTTATTATTTTGCCTCATCAGTGTAGTAACTGGGGACATTTATTTACATTTTTTCGTTACATACAGAACCTTGGCATTTTTACTGGCTTCATGCTATGTGTAAAGAACCCAAATTAAAATGCTCAAATAAATTGTAGGGCAGAAAGAGAATAAATCATTGAGGTTAATATTTAATTTAATATTCAGATAAAAAAAATTAATAATAATAATAAAAACAGATTAAAATGAAAAGAAAATGCTATCCCATTTATGCTTAAAGTAAAAAAAAAATTTTTCCTATTAGAAAAAACTAAGTTTTTATTTTATTTTATCAATAATTGAATAATTCTCACAAAAACGTATGTACAGTATCTAGCTACTTTTGTCGCTATTTTAAGATAACATGGTAAATCTTATCTTTTATTCTTAATCATATCAGAATTGGTCCTCCATAAAGTAAAATAACCAGTATCTCTTCAGGTCACATTTTGTCTGAGGAATGCAAGCTTTCACTGAAACCAACATTCAAATCTCCTAATATTATATTTTTTTGTTTTTATTTTGTTTGTTTAAATCAGGGTTGGATTTTTATCTTCGCCACAATTTGAACATTTGAAATAAAGACATGAACCATGACTGAGTTTAGCAGGGGTTAATAGATCAATAGACTGGCTCCTTCTAGTCAGCAATCACTGATGGATTACAGATTATCTTTAGACTTTATTTCTGTTTGCAAACAATAATTGAATTTAACCTTGAACAACTGTTTTCCCTGTCTTGCAGGGCCACTTCCTGGCCTCCATCACTCACAGCTAATGGATGTGTTTACCCAATATGCCTACAATGACAGTTTCTACGATAATGGAACATGGCACTTCAACGAAACAAAGCCAGAACACAGCCACCATTACAACTACTATGCCATGCTTCTCACTCTGCTCATCTTCGTCATTGTCTTCGGCAATGTGCTGGTGTGCATGGCTGTGTCCAGAGAGAAGGCTCTACAGACCACTACCAACTACTTGATTGTCAGCCTGGCTGTTGCTGACCTTCTGGTGGCCACACTTGTAATGCCCTGGGTAGTCTACCTAGAGGTAGGATGGTAGAAATGCACAAACATAAAACACACAAATACAAGAGAAATTTCCCCCACATTTCTTTCTAATGAAATATAAAACTTGAAATACTGTGCTAATGTCTGTATATTCTTAGCCCTCTTTGTCTTTGTTTTATTGTAAATCTACTAAAGATAAAGAAGATTAATTGGTAGATAACCAAGAGATTTGCAACTGAGCAATAACCATGAAATGACATCTTTCATTTGCAGCACAGAGCTGAAAAAAAACATAAGAAAGAAACCAAAGAAAATATACTGAGTCTATAAGACAGTATTTACAATAGGATCTAAAAAACATGTCGAAGCAGATCATTTTCATTTTAAATCTTGTTTTTCTAAAATACTGGTGGTAGAGATTCCAGTAAACCAAACTGTATGCAGTCACTGTATCACCAGGTCACAGGGACAGGGTAAAACAAAAGTGAAGGTTAACATGTTCAAATCAGTCTTGTAAACAGAAGCCCTACAGTGGTCAGAGGCCAGTGATTTAGCAGATATGTGACAACAGCAAAATGTCAGACCAGCCTTTTTTTTTTTTTTAGGTCAGTGGTTTATGAATAAATCTTCCACGTTGCTTTCGATCCAGTGTAGCTCAATTGCAATCTTTTTTTTTTTTTAGATTCCTGAAAGCCCACAAAGAATATTAACTCTTGCATTAATCGTGTCTAATTGATGATTAGAGGGCAGTTGTCTTGTTTGAAATTTCTATCTATTGTGTCTGTCTACTCTGATCAATTGATATTTTTAGACTGCAGAAAATATTGTGTGATTAGAAGAAAGACAATTTGGAACAGAGACTTATCACCCTGTGCATTTTTTCTATTTGAGTCAGGCAGGTTTTAATAACAGGAACCTTTTATCACAACCCAGGAACATTTCTATAGCTAAAACATTTCCATAAAAAATTGAGTACCTGGGTTGAAACCTATCCTCCTAAAATGTCTCTGTTGTGGATGTAGTGCTTCAAGTTTCCCTCTAAATTTAAGCTTGGACAATGCAGTTGTTTCAAAAATAATATTGTGTTAAAAAAGTGAGTGAGGCATAATTTCTTATAATAGTGTTGTTCTACACAGGCAAACTTACTGCAACATGACAATCATGATAAATACAGATCCGTGTGCCTTTACAAGCTCAAATGATAATGTTCAAACTAAAAACATGTTGGAAGAGTTCAACTTCCTGTAAATCACTTAAATTATATTTAACGTTACTACTGGTTCTGAAAGCACCAGATGTATTGAATAAAAAGAACCAACTTATTTCACACATAAACATGTGTTCTAGTCCAGAATGGTTTTACCACATCCCACAATTATGTATTTCTCTGCTTAAATCTCCTGGAATGGAGAACCAGTAGGTCTTGGCAAAATTCTGGTATACACTTGCACCTCGAAAACAAAGTACACCTTTGAAAACCAAAATGTTCATATTTTGGACAGAGAGTACAGGTAGATTGAAAGGGAGTGAAAGAAGCCATCCTTGTTTGAAAGGAAAAGCCATTACTGAACAAAGGAGGAAGATTATGGTTTCAGCTTAAAGCAGCTACAATTCTGTCCTGAAACTTATTCAAAAAAATTACATAAGAAAATTGATCATGATTCAAATAGCCTAAAATAACCCATATACAAGAAAAGACTCCAAAAATCCAGGAGGATGAAGAGTGGGTATTTTAATTTGCATCTGACTTAGAATTGATAAGAAGTATGAACCTCCATGCTGCTTAAAAAAAATCAGTGCTGCAACTACAGACAAATACTACAGCAAAAATGGTCCACTTCGGAAAATCCTGAAAGGGATAATTTATTTAATCTTATTCCCGTTGTGCCTAACATGTACTAGGTACTACTAGCTTTTACAGTGATGCGATCTGCTTTAAGAACCCACACATCACATCCTCATTGTTCTCCTTAATCCACAAGAACAGCTGTTATACACATTGGAGTGTTTATTATCAGCATCAATGCAGGACAGCACTTTTCATTATGTTTTTTTTTTTTTTTTTATCAAAAATTTTCACTTTTGTAAAAGTAATAAGATTATTATTTGAAAGCTGAATAAAAATGGAAAACAACCCCAGCCTAAACAACTGATTTGTTGTCAAACACATTTCAAAGCACAAATGACAGTGTAACATGTTCGCAATTGTACATTGTGTTTTCATTGCACAGCAAAGACACAGTATGAAGTATTTAATTGTGTAAAGTTATTTAACTGTACACGTTTTCGAAACTATCTGTGTTTGTTTAAGGATGCATGTTGCAGCGTTGAAAGTAGAAATTACTTTGGAATATGCATGCAATACCAGTAACAGCTAGAGTTTGGCTTCATGCTAATTAAATCATCAAGATTTCTGTCTCTTTTGGGCCAGTTTTGTTTCTGTACAGGCAGGATTATGAAAACCTTGCTGTGCCAATTTATTGAAACTTGGAGGGCTGGAGCATGTGTCGGGAGATAAGGGAGAGCTTATTTGAAATTAAATATGTGTAAACCTAAAGACTGTTATTCGCGCAGTAGGTCAGAGTTGCCATTTTTACCCCAACATTTCAAACATATGTTTACACTTGCTCAAGAAGTGAAAAATAAGGAAATAAAAAACAAACATTAAAAGGCAACATGTTTCAATGCTGGTCTCTAAGACAGGTGTAGATAAATACTTATCTAACGCTACCAGTTGACTAAACAAGAAATGTAGAGATATTAAGATCTAAAACAACCTCATACTAGACTTCCAAAATTTTCTGTTTTGCTGCTAACAAGATATTATTCAATGCTTTGGCGGTCCATTACAGAGTGACACAACTATGCACACACACAACTAAAAGGAATTTAGAGTCACAGTCAAACCAAAACTCATGTTTATGGACTTTGAAAGGAAGCCAGAGTACCTGGAAATAACCCACACATGTACAGGGAGAACATGCTAACTTAATGCTGACAGACCCTAGGCCAGTGATGAAATCCAGGACCGTTTCTGCAAGGCAACAGTGCTAATAACTGTCACTGAGCAGCCCTAGCTCTAGATCCAATAATTTACATGTTTTAGCTCCTGAGAGCATTGGAAGCAAATTTCTTTCTACAAAGTTAATCATAACATCAATCCGACTTCTACTCTGAAATTCAGATTTTCAGAAAAGGACTACAGCTATTAATTTCTTTGGCAAAGAAAAGAAATGCTTCAAAGGTTCTAGAAATTATTAAGTTACATTTACAATATGGTGACACAACATGAGTAAAGTAGTAAAACTCAGGTGAACACAAATGGAGAAAAACAACAAAAAACATTTTTGTGAAAATAGATTTTTACTACATGCAAAAAAAGCAAGTTGAAGATTTGAAATAACCATTCAGTGATTTACAGATTTGAAGGTTTTAAAATGGTAAACCTGGTTAAAAGCAGAGCCCTTGACACTTCATTAACCAACTAATTTTCTCATTATTTTTATTATCTGTTACGGTTAGTCCACAAAGTATCTCTGTTACTTCTTCCTTGTCTGTCATGATTATTCACTCTGAACTCATGTTTCACCTTGAGAGGCTTTATAGTCTGATGGAGGATGATTATGAACACGTGAGTCACTAACGTGGTTTGACAGTTCAGTCTGTGCCCAGAGAACGAGGGTGATTCCAGCTGGAGATTTCTTCCTGTTAAAGGGAGTTTTTCCTTTCCAGTGTTGCTGTGTACATGCTTGGTGTGAGTGACTGCTGTAGAATCAATAAAAAAATGCTAGAGAACATCTACTGCTCATCAAGGAAAGAGCGTGTCCTGCAAGTCAATGACTCAATGCAATCAGCTAGTTTTCCTTGGATAGAAAACTTTTTATCAATCTGGTTATCTGATCTAATTGAATTGTCTTTGTAAACTGCTTTGAGATAACGTGTTGAAAATTGGGTAAATATCAATAAACTGAAACAAAATTAAACTGAAGTATTCTGAAAACAAATTGTTATCTTGTATTTGTCCTTTGATAAAGACATAAACCACCTTTGCTTTTATTGATTTAATCAGTAAGCAGTATAAATTTCTTTTTAGAAATACTGTTCTACAAGCCACGTAGTGAATGTTTGTCAAAATGTAATTGGACCATAAAATGCTTGTCAATGGGGATGCTCATGTGATTTTGACACAGCCCCCCTTAGAAAATTCAACTGTGTGATAAAATAAAGGGCTGTACTAGGTGCAGTTTTACTGGTAAAATTAATTCTGATGTGATTCAGTTATTCAGTAGAAGCTGAAATAATGACTCTTAGTTTCATCATTTTATGGTGTAAATAAAAGAGGACCGCATGTTCTTATTTATCTTCCCCACAACAAATTTCTTCTATCACAAACTTTAATTAAACTTTGGCTTAGGGATTTGTAAAACGATATGTTCATCTGTCACTGAAATATAATTTTCTCATAGAGGTTTTTTTTTTTAGATAATTTGTATTTTTTTTTCTGATGTCACTGACCATGTCTGTGACAGAGTTTACTGTTTTAATTATGTTTCAGCATTACCTAGTCACAGTGGGTGGGCAGGGCATTCAAATTGCTCTTTGTATTTAATGCTGGATATGCATCAATTACCAAAGCTTTTGTTTTTTTTTCATGTGTGACAGATTCTTGGAGCTCACAGAAGGAAAATTATGCTTGCTCTGAATTAGTGGAAATACACCTATAAAGAATGTTAATTCACATCTATCAAGGCACACATACTATAGCCACAGTGCACTTTTCGTATGACTTCTTGGGCAAATAAAATTAATTTCATTATTTCAGTTTAGATTTGTCTAAATGTAAAAATCACATTCTGTATATACACAGTGGGGCAAAAAAGTATTTAGTCAGCCACCAATAGTGCAAGTTCTCCCACTTAAAAAGA
>NW_015150603.1:102067-110753 GCF_000732505.1 Cyprinodon variegatus
TCTTTTTAAGTGGGAGAACTTGCACTATTGGTGGCTGACTAAATACTTTGTTGCCCCACTGTATATAATCTCACAGATTCCTCTTCATGTATTAATTACCGGTGTAGCAATTCTAAAAATTTGCAAGTGTAATTTAACCTTCATTGTATTTGTTTTAGTCACTCCAGTACAGACATGCTTTTCAGTTTCACCTTACTAGGACTACCTTGCCGCTAGAGCTTTGTCTGTTTTCCCTTGGGTCAAGTCTGTGTTTTTTTGTTTGCTTTTTGAAATATCTTTCGCTCCAGCACCTTATGGGCATGAAAGGTTCATTATCTCCTCATACACATACATTTTGGTTTAGATCCTGATTTGAATTTTCTGTGCTTGCAGTTGTACCACACCTTACTGCAGATAGTTTTTTTTTTTAAGAGTTATAGCTTACTGCTGTCAGTATTTGTGATTGATATGCAATTAGAATTTCAATTTGCGAGAGGGAGATGGTTGATAGAGCAGATTGATGGCTCTGGCCATAAACCTATCCTGCTCTTATGTTTATTATTATTACGGTGATATAAAAAATGTTTAGAGTGTTACTTTTTTTTAAATTCTGTTTTCTTTGCTTTTACTTCGCAACTCAAAGAAAAATTACTAATACAAGTTATGGCTTAATTTTTACAGGTATGGCAGAAGATGTTCACACAGTATTAATGCAGTCATTCAAAGTCATTCATTTTTTCAGCTTTGTTTTTTCATAGACGCTTACCCATGTCAACATGACAAGTGACAGCAAATCATGCTATGTCGCCTTTTAGTCATAGAATGCTTATTAAGATCACTCAGGGTGAGAACAATGTCATGCTTTTTACATCACTACTGCACTGTAGTTCTAAACACTGAAATTTTAAACAGATGAAAACAATTTATCTCATCATGCTAATCCGAGCAGTACCTGATGAAAGCAGCCATTTTTAAATTAAGGTCCTGTTTTATATTTTTGCTAAGAAATTTACAATTTTCACAAAACAAGGGGTGGTAGTGTTTGTTGCAAGCCTTTGCTTGAACTTTTAAGTTTTCTAGTAAAACCAAAAGCGTTTTTAGTTTTTTTTTGACAGCGTGGTCTCACATGCGAACAGAGTGTTGGATGGAAGACTGGCAGGCAGATGATTGAAATTAGAGGAGATCCTGGCTGAGATTAGGGGAAGCAATTCCTGATGAAAGCTTAAAACAGCTTTAAGGGAGACAATGATATTGTAACAAGATAAAGGATATCCAATATAGCTCTAGGAGTGAAACACAGAGATGATAAATTATTGCCAATCAAGCAATGGGACAAAACACGTTGAAAAATCCAGGTATACCACTTGGGTTGACACTAAGTTGAGGAATGATCAGCAGCCAGCTTCTTCTATGCCTCAAATATAGAAGCTCAGATGTGCGAAAGTAATAAGCCCAGTACCACCCTCCAGGTAGCTGCAGCTTCCAGAGAAGACCAGGCAAACACCCACAAACACTGAGAAATCATAACACTTGCCCTACACAGACTCCTACATCTATGTGTCCTCTTCTTCCTAATAGATATAACTTCTTCTACTCAATGTGGTTATTGCTAATGACTGTTGCGGTGCAGCATGATGCACAGCTCCCCTCCTTTGTCCATCAGATATACGAATTGTGTATTCGTAATGGACTGCAGAGCAAAATGCATAATTGACCAAAAATCGGACGAACCACATAGGAAGCCAGACTCGTGAAAAGAAAAGCAGAATCATTAGATTTCAAAATAAGAGCTGGTGCACATATGGGTCCTTCAAGCATAGAGTGAGGAGTGCTGTACGGCAACGGATTGCAGTCCATGATTGAGCAGACCTGTGAAGGTCAATCATCAATTGATGTTGTTATATGCTAAAATTACCATCTATAATGAATCAGCCTAAATTACGTTTGCAAGCCTTCCTTATGATTTTTTAACAAGCTCATTTAATAATTCTCCTATTTTTACCTTGACATCCTTTTATATTAACATGGGTGGGACAGTCCACTCGCCCTACCCACAATGTGGTTTGGGATGGCACTTAATGTGGGGGACCCTCCGTGTAAATGTGCAAATGTGGGATTAGTGCTCAGGGTTAGTGCTTAGGGGCTGGGTTGGGATTGGGCCTACTACTTACCTGCATGGACCTGCGTCCTTGCCACAAAAATATCTACCTTTCTGTGTGATGACAAACCCACTTCAAGTGTTTTACCGCCACCTAAAGGGCTGGAGTGAGAAATGTTGTTTCTAAAATATTGCAAATGCAATTAATTGTCTAGCCTTAATCCCAACCACAATGAAACCAATTCAGTTAAGAAGTTGCATAGTTGTCATATTAAGTTTACCTAAATAAAGGATAAAAAATAAAACATTTGAAAGAAAGCTCCCTCATGCCAAGACCTGAAGTATGCACTGAGATACTTTGCAGCCAATTGCGAAGCTGCTGGGATGAGGATCAGCTCCCGCAAATCTGACTCCATGGTTCTTGACCAGATAAAGGTGGGTTGTCCCCTTCAGGTTGAACAGGGTTCCCTGCTTCAAATGGAGTAGTTCAAATATTTCGGGGTCCTTCCTACCAGTGAGGAAAGAATGGAGTGGAAGATTTATAGACGGATCAGTGCTACAGCTACTATAACACAGACTCTGAACCAGTATGTTGTTGTGAAGAGAGAGCTGAGCAAAAAGACAAAGACACTGATTTTACATTCCTACCCTCAACCTGTCACATGACCATAAAAACAAGAAACCTGATACAAACAGCTGAAATTAGCTTTCTCTGCAGAGTGATCGGACACTCCCTTAGAGATGGGGTGCGGAGCTGGGTCATCAGGAAGAGGCTTGGAGTAAAGCCATTTCTCTCTATCATCTGGAAGAGTCAGCTAAGGTGATAGAGAACTTTTTCCAATTTCCCCAGGATGCCTCACTCTGGAGATATTCCAGGCACGTCCCACCAGGAAGAGGCCCAGAGAACAAATCATGATACGCTGGAGGGACTATGTCTCCAAGTTGGCCTGGGAGCACTTTGAGCATTCCCCAGCAGAGCTGCAGGAGATATCTGGAAAGAGAAAAGTCTGGAAGTCTGGACTGAGACTGCTGCCCCATTGAACCAGTCTTAGATAAAGCAAAAGTGGATGAGTATGAGTACGATGATAAAAAAATTAAATCAAATCAAAAACCAAAAAACATTAAGAACATTGTGTATAGCCAGGAATACAAAGCAGAGAAAGCTTAACAGTTAATGGCTAGAAAAAAATAAAGCAGTGTGCTCGTGCTCTAAAAAGGTTGCAAGTACTCGATTCAATCCCCAAAGCCTACACTCTGGGATCCTGAGCAAATCCCTTAACCCCACACTGCTCCCCAGGTGCCACACAATGGCAAGTGGTGGTTTTGTGGTTAGAGCATTGAGCTTGGATCCCAGAAGTTCTGAGTTCAAGCCCCACTCCCACAGACTGCCACTCTGGCTCCCTGAGCAAGACCCTTAACCACATACTGCTCTGCGGACACCACTGCCCACTGCTGCCCAAAGGGATGGGTTAAATTCCGAGAGTGAATTTCATTGCTTTGTAATTGTGACAGTGTAATGACAATAAAAGTTCAAATATATTTTACAATTATTCTGTAAAACATAACTATATGCTTCTTTTTCTAAATGTATATGCTTCTTTTTCTAAATGTACCATATTTAGTAAAACAATCCATTCAATCCATTTGAAAGTGGCACTGCTTAATCTTCCCCATATGCCTACTTTGTAAAACAAAAACATTTTCCTCAAATATCAAAAGGCATACTAGTGCCTTGAAAAAAATATTTATATAACTGCAAACAACTATTGTTTTGAAACATTAATGTTTTTAGATTTTTATAATTGTAGTGGAGCCTGGTAAAACCTTTTTTTGTGTGCCAAAATCTGATGTGCAGTCAATATGGCTAAGTTTGAAGTGGACAACAAAGGGAGTGGATGTGCAGTGGGCTATAACATCTGAATCTTAACTCAAACCCCAAAAGAGTGTTTGTGGCTTCAGAGCCTGGCAATCAATTTCTATTCAAGTGAGGAACTGCCTTTTTATTAAACAGTTCTCAAAGTATCCTTTCAGATGAAAAAAACCCTTCATACATATAATTTTATTCCTTTATGGATATTTGAATAATGTTTTTAAATTTTTGTTTAAATTCCAACAACTACAGCGACTATTTGCTTAAAAGCAGCCTGTCGTACATCATAAGTATGGCAGGCTTTGAATAGATTTCCTTTTAACGCCTCATTAACATGCCTTTTTCTGCCAACTGGTTTTCTGTACAAGCAGTTGGGCAAACATTTTCAAATGAAAAGTGCACTGCTAATGTACAATTAAATTGGCAGTATCTAATCAGTAAACCTATATTCCATAGTAGAGGGTAAAGTTTTTGTAAAGGATGCTACTATTTATATATCAGCAGCTAAAGTGTAACAAATTATCATCCAGGTTACTCTTTAAAAAAACATTTTAATAAGGCCATTGAAAAAAAAACATAGAAAGCCTGAAATATTACATGTATAGCTTTATTGTAGAGTAAGATGCATAAAAGTTAGTTAAAATATATGATGTCAATTAAAGATAATTAACACATTAGTTTTAAAGAAATCAAAATCATATACGCAACCCTCCACTATTATTGGAACCCCTGGTTAAAGATGCATTATGTATGTATTATTTGAAGTGATAAATAGTTTTTAATGACTCTTGGATACTACAAGACCAGTATTTGCTATAGATCTAGAAAATGTGTGTTTTGAATACAAAACCCTGAGCATTTTATTGCAGGATCTTTAGTTTAGCCTGTCTGATTTAAATGTATAATTTTTGTCGGATCTCTTGCTCTTTTCCATATGTTTTAAACTTGTAAAATATTTGTTTTTACTGTTTTTATTCGTAGGACTGGGCTGCTCAGTGGCACAGTGGGTAGCACTGCTGCCTTGCAGTGAGAAGGTTGTGAGTTTGATTCCTGGCCTTGGGTCTTTCTGCATGGAGTTTGCATGTTCTCCTTCAGCATGTGTGGGGTACTCGGGCTTAGCTGTTTTCTTTGTTTAAGTGATCTACTAAGTTACAGGATTCCTTAATGGAATTTTCAATGTGAGATTATACCACTGCATTATTAAATTCAATATAAAAAAAAAAAAAAAAAAAAAAAAAACAATCTGCGCTGGTCATCCCTCCTTGAGTGCTCATTCTTTCAACCTGTGCCAACTACATCAACTGACAATCAACATAAGTCAGCTCACCTTGTCTTCTGGCCTTATAAGTCTCCATGGATTACCCAGTTAGCGCCCGTCTTCGATTTCAGCTGCTGCATCCTCCAAGGACCCGGTCTACCTGAAGTGGGTCATTCGAGGTCCATGAAAATAAGGAGGACGGAAGAGATTTGGTTGTGGTTTTAAACAGGTACAGCTTTCTCAGGCTTTCACCGCCCATACGCTCTGTTGCCTAGCAACCCTTACAGCTGACACAAAAATCTGACAAAGAATGGATACTGAACTTCTCACCACTGCTCTGGGTGATAATTACATTTTTAGGGAGTTTCAGTAGCAGTGATGTCATCAAGAATATCAGATCTATAGTCCGCACACTGCACAGATATTGGAATCTGAGCTTAAATTTCAGCCAAATCCATTTACACAGGGACAGATAAACCTTTCGATAAACCAAACATTACCTGCCACATATCTGGCTCAATAACCATTTAAAAAATGATTTTCATTTATTTCAGATGGAACTGATCACATACTTGTACTGTAATATAATAAACTGCACTGTTCAGTGTTATTTCTCTTTGTCCTCTGAGCATGGAGCAGCCGGCTTGCTTGGACTCGCAATAATTAACGAGATATCCAAGGCTATGTAGGATACACCGGACCTGTCCTTCAAAAACGGCAAAAAGAAGCCTGCATATGTTGGCCGCATAACGAGGAGTCTTCCAATCCGAACAGGCCACGGTGCTGCGCTATGACGTAATCAGCAGATGAATCTGGCCTTCGAAGGACGCAGACGCTGAATTCAAACTCAGCAAATGCTAGTTGGAAAAAAAAAAAAAGAGGAGGTAATTGAAGAAGACAGAATAAATAAAACTGAAAGTAAATGTTACAGTATACAAAAATCAATGAATGCTAAGAGAATAGAAGAGACAAAAGTAGCATGACTTGATCAAGATTTGATCATACTGGGTTTAACAAAACATTTTTTTATATATTATGTAAAGAAATTAAAACAGTTGAATGTGTAAAAAACAAAAATCTAGCTAAAAATAACAAATTGCAGAGGATATGTTATTACATTATTGCATTAGGAAATACAATGATGAAAGAATGAGATTAAAACAAAAAATAAGAAATATAGGAAAGGAATGGCATCATGAAGGTTTAATAGTAGTCATGCCTGATCACGTCTTCTTTTGTTCCTGGATTTTACCTTGCACTTAATGGATTCCCTCATCAGGTTTCTGATGTTCTGGATGATGGCCCTGTTTCTGATCACTGACTACTTATTGCCTCTAGTCTCAGCCCTTAGGATCAGTTTGCCTAAATCTGCCTCGAAGGTTCTGAGCACACGTCCATTCTCTGACTATCGATTTAAGCCAGATTTTTGGATCTGTTTGCACATTCTGTCAGTGACTTTTGCTGTGAAGAGAGCAAGCCTGTCTCGCCTACTGTGAGCACTCTGAGGAACTAAAACAAAGGATTCACGTTTTTTCACCAGAGTCCTGAGAAGTGGTTTCTGTTCCTGTAGCTGATGGCATGCTGTTATCTAAAGTATTAAAGTTTAATAAATCTTTTCAATGCTCAAAACCATCTCTGGCTCAGTTTTCTAGTCCTTAGTATGTCCAGTAATAACACATTTATCTTAGGTGCCAATATTTATTTAGAGTCATAACATGTAAATGGAGCAGAATAAATATTCATACATAAACAATATTGTTTTTCTGCCTACAACATTAGGAATAATGTAAACTGTCAGATTTTAATTAACTTTTTTATGGTGTTTGAGTTCTCCAATCTTATCCTTCTTTATCTAAAACATTTGTTTATATGAACACTATTCTAATATATATTGCCTGTAAGGCAGATCTGTCTTGTAGATAAAATGTTGGGATGCTTAATTTCATTGTGATGGCAGTGTGCATTTCTAAAGGCTTGCAGCCATTATTACCTCATCTTTAATATATCAACGCTGTTTAGATGAAATGTAAAAAATGCACCATACTGTATATAGCCATATATATTTTCAGTTTTGAAAATAAAATGTTATCACATCTGTTCTTTTTTATCATTATTGCTTTTTTAAGGAATTAGGTAGTAAAAAGCTTTTTAATAAATAAACTCTAGCTTTCTGTAAGAATGCTACACCAAGGCTTTTTTTGCATCTGGAGCTGTGATGGTCCAAATAGCTTTGTGCTCTAACACTCCTAAAGATAAAAGATTAAACAGCCGTAAGTTGAAGATTTGGCATAAATGTGTGAGAATATATATGCTTTTGTTATTTTGCAATATACCAGGTGCTAACAAAAAAGTCAACAGTCTGAATCCATGCAGAGGATATTGTGGGGTTTTTTAAATGCAGAGGAGGCAAATGTCAAGTGCAAAGGCTGTGAAATTTCAGATAATAGAGGAGGCTCTGAGATGCATGAGGTAGTCAGAGTTTGGTCAGAGAGTTCTCTGTGTTTTAATGCCACCAGCCGCTGCGTACAGCTTTTAAAAGATGGGTCTTGATTTTAAAAAGACCTAACAATGAGACAAAGATTAATCATATACTTAGAGAAAAGAGTTGCCCTGTGACAATCACAACCTATTTACCCTTTACACAGGTGTGGGAGGAATCCTGTAGGATTTTGTGCCAGCTGGGGTGGGCGTAATCTGAGCTGTCAGAGCATCACCGGTGATGTTAGGTTCATCATTTGACCAAACCATGACGACCAACTCTGGCATAGATATAAATAGGTTTCAATCTTGTTGATGAGAGAAAGCCATCTGTAAATGCAGACTGTAATGTATGTTGTAGATTGATTATTTCACAAGATGTGAATGGACTGGTAATGAAGAAGGAGTTAATTAACATTTGGGATTTTTATTTCTATTTAGCTACATCCTAAGCATAATCATTTCATTTATAGCACCACAAAAATAAAACTCTAATCATCTGTGTAATTTTGTGTTTCTTTTCTAACTTTAGAACCCTAATGAAAAAATGGCACCAGCCAAAACCAAGCACCATAGTGATCCTGTTGCTTTTGGTTAACTCTTTGATTTTCAAGGTCTTTCATGTCAGTGACAGATAATTTATCAGTTTTGCTGATCATTTTGTTCAGCACAGGTTGAATCTAATAAAGAAAAATTAAAGTGGATGTAAAATGACTCATCTTAAATAAGCTTTATAATTTTTTGTTTACAAAAGTAAATCTGAGTTGAAAAAACATTCTTAAAAGCTTGGGTTTTATGATAGTGGAAAATGTGACTTTTTTTCCCCAAGCTTAAAGATGTTTCGCTTCCCATCCAGGAAGCCTTTTAAATTCAAAATGTCAGAATTAACATTGAGTTCAAAGCTTTATAGAGTGGACCAAAAACAAAGCCTTGTTTTGACCTAGAAAACATGCAAATTGAACTGAAAGAACGGGGCTGTCCATTATGAATGTGGTGTTGACTC
>NW_015150603.1:111256-127102 GCF_000732505.1 Cyprinodon variegatus
GGGAGCACTCAGCATAAATATGGGTCAATTGGAACAGAAGCGTACTTGTGACGTCACCACATGCTCGGCTCGTCTGGAGCTGCATTTCCCCTCCTGTAATTAATAGCATCTAGATAATAATATTTCTATAATAATTCTTACTTTTTTCATTTAGTCAGGGAATAATAATTAAGACAGTCGGATAAACACAAATCAAATTAACATTTTTGCAAATAAAAATAAAAAAATCGGCATCAGAGCCAGCTGTACTTCACTATGCAGAGAGAGGGCTGCTGCAGATGGGCAAACATTAGCCCTGGCTGCCGTTAGACTCGGAGATCTGCTGATTCCCGCGGTCCCCTCATAATCAGAACTTTTTTTGAATTTCGTAGTGAATCAGTAAATGGGCCATATAGTGACGCTTAAAAGTAAATGATCTTAAAACATACTTCATAGAACAACAGCAACAGAAAACTTTTAACCTAATACTCTAAGCTCTGTGAGCATTCCCCTGGAAGCTGCTGCTGCGGTGCATGCTGGGGCAGTTGTCAATCCAGAGAACGGACAAGTCTACTCTAATGCATGCTCATTAATGAGGGAGGGGCTAGAAAAACATCTAGGGCCTTTGTTTGTTCTCTGTTTTTTTTTTGTTCTTGTGAATTGGAGCAGTACTACTGTATGGCTGAGGCTGGTGATCTTTTTCAAATACGCAAGCACATGAGAACGCAAAAGTACACATATTGACAAAATGCCTATGCCTCATATTAGCTTGTCATAACATTTTCCTAAACCTTCTTTACTTCTTTCTCTAACACCTACATGGTGGGCCTTTTTTGTACTACTTGTGTTACCGGGGTAGAGTTAACACAAGAGAAGATTTTGCTAAATAAAGTTTAAAAAAAGCTTTTTCAAGTTTTTTCAATATTTTTAGGCCCCTAGAGAAAAATCAAACATAAAATTTCTGTCAGTAAACAGTGTGCACCTAAAAAGCATGGCATTTGCTTACATTTTGTAAACACCAATTGGTGTGTGTTTTTCCCCTCCAGGTAGTTGGAGAGTGGCGTTTCAGCAAGATCCACTGTGACATCTTTGTCACCCTTGATGTGATGATGTGTACAGCAAGCATCCTCAATCTCTGTGCAATCAGCATTGATCGGTAAGTTTGATGTAGTAGAATGCTAAGGCATGGTCACTCATTACGAATCATGGAAATCAATGAAAGTATTTTGTTTCTGAATAACAAAAAAAAAAATACACCTCTCAGTGTATGACTCTCCACGCCATTATGTCTATTTACAGAGTAAATGGCCTGTTCAGACATCAATTTCACGAGGTGCACAATCTGGAAATGAAACATCCTTTTTAATGAGGGACCACCAGATGTCCTACAGACATAGACATGAATAGACCCATTAAAAAAATGCATTTGCCCCTTTAATGAGAGTATATGCTTGTAAAAATTGTTAAGGCAGGTATGTGAGGGTATCTAACAGTTAATCGAAATGCATTTTTAGAAATGCCCTCTTATTTTATATTTTCAATCAAAACCGAATGAACCTATTGTGCAAATGTAAGACCTGCGCCAGTGTGTACGACTCACCCGCAAGTAAATTACTACTGCACAAGAAAGGAAAAAAACTAAAAAAAAAACTCTCAAACAATGGAATCTATGGGAAAACGTATTAATTACATTTTACAGTTTATGCTTATATTTTACTGTTAAAGCTTTTGAACAACAGCTTATGTCAATTTATTAGGAGATTATGTTAAAGGGGGACGCCGTTTTTTTTTTTTTTTTTTAATTGGGCCCTTGATTTCACGTTATTACATCATATTCTACTCACCCATATGAGTTTAGTGTCATTTGGAGCTGTTCTGAAGATATTCGTTTTTTTTATATCCAAGTAACATCAAATGACACAAAACTAATATGGGTGAGTAGAAAATGATGTCATAACGTAAAATTAAGGGCCCAATGTAAAAAAAAAAAAAAAGGAGGTTCCCCTTTAAGTAGCCTATTGGGAATCCAGCAGCCTAATAAAGTTGTCACATTGGCTGTTTTGAATGACAAAAGAAAAATATGAGTACATATTTTGTGTACATACCGGTATACAATATTGGATAAATCATTAATTATTTCATACACCAGGCCTAATCTTCTGGAACAAAGAACTGCAAGAACTTTTATTCTGAATTAATTCTTATTATTAGTCTTTACTGCACACCTCAGATCACAGCAAACAAACTGTGACATGGAGCATCAACCACGACAAACGGGTGCACCTTCAAAATGCAGTGAAAAATTGATGAGCACTTTTAACCTTCTTCTCCAATTGTGAACTGACTGAATACATAATTATTAGAAAAAACTATTCATTTGGACTGGATATTATAATTAAACAGTAGGGAAAGTAATTGCCTTTTCTTCCTGTTTGATTATTTATTTATGCACCAGGACTGGAATTTGATGCACTGGATAATTTAGGAAATTTTGTCCAGTTTGATTATTAACTTATTTATAAATGCATATTGACCTGTGATTGAATGTATTTATCTGAGAACATATATTTAGTCTAATATTAAAATATTAATTAACCTATTTAATTGTGGGATTAAAGAGCAGATGATTCAAGATTTGATTTAGTTTGTTTTTGTTAAATTGGCTATAACCTGTTTTCCCATGTAATCTGTCAGGCTGGTGTAGCGTATCTGTAATATCACCTACGAGGGTGATAACATACCTTCAACTCTCCCAAATTTATCTCTTTTCCCAGGCCACAACAACATCCAAAGTAATCTTCTACTTTTTCAGAATTTTTTTATTGTTTCTTGCTGGACAGTTGGATGGGACATGGAAATAAATTAGCTTCTTTTGCTCACTGCTTCTCTACAGAGTGAAGGTTTTAGATGTACATGGTGCATGTAGAATGTGCATTTTAACTTTACCTTGCTACAAACCAAAGTCTGTTTATTCCATGTTGCATATTGTGTCCTGAAATAGTCATATAAGATTGCTAAAACTGACAGTCTGGCAAAGTCCTGAAGAACCTGTGCAAAAGAAAAATGATAAACACAAAATAGTAAAAATAGTTGATGATCTTACATCCTGGACCTTTTGCTTCTGTTTGAGTTTTCATTTATTGGGTGCTCTAGATTACTTTGTTTTGTTCTGTGTTGTCTAGATTTAGATCATTTTTGTATTCTTAGTTTTGCTCTTACTGGTTATCTCTTTTTTCAAAATTTTTGGTATTATTTATTCCTTGGTGTAGTTTTAGTTATAGTTATTCTTTCTCTTATATTTAGGTTGTGTTTTCCATGAGTTATCTCCAGTCCCACTTCTTATCCTCTAGTTGCTCCCTTGGTCATAGTACCTTTTTTGTAATCAATAGTTTTATTCCCATTTAGGCTTATTTAAGTTATTTATTCATTATTTTGATCCTGTTCCCTGTTTTTTCTCTGTTTCCCCCTAGTGTCCTTTCCTTGCCCTTAGCTCCTTCTAGTTACTCTGTCTACACCTGCTCCCTATCAGCCAATTAGTCCTCCCATTGTTTCTGTCTCCAATATATACACCTCCTGTTCAGTCACTCATTGCTGGCTCCTCTATTCCTCCCTAGTGGCTCCTGGTTTTTTGGTTCTTAAGTTTGTTGTTGATTAGTTCTGCAATATGGATTTTATATTTTTATTTCTACATTAAATGTAGCAAGAAATCATCTCTGCCCCTTTCACTCTGCATTTGGGTCTACAACATACACTAACCATGACAGTTGAATACTTTGGAAATCTAAATAAACTTCACTGATAGAGTCTAATGGTGCATTCAGACCAGGTGTGGTGGACGCAATGATTTCCCTGAGCCCCACAGGTTGTTCATTGCTCTGCATTTCAGATGGACTGTGTTTAGATCCTGGACTGCATCATCAAATAGGAGGAGTTTTAGCTGGATGAAGCTGAAAATCCAATAACCTTAAAAAAAAAAAAAAAAAACTCAGCAAATATACTGTGGTATTGCTTCTTTAGTGCAGGTTTGTACAAATAACAAAAATAATTATAATTAAAAGATCATATGTACTGCTGTTTTTTCAGAGATATAAAAAATTATTTCTCAGGACATCCAGATGTCAACTATCACCCCATCAAACTGAATTTAAACAAAATTATCTAGCCTTTTTTTTTTCAGTGCTACTTTATTTGTGCAGGTATAAAAAAAAGTATTTTGTGCTGATTCAGTTTTTAAGATAATCATTTTAGTTAGAGCTGCACTCATTTCCTGATATAAAGTTATGCATAACATCACATGTCATTCCCATGCTGCTATTGAATATAAGAGTGGGCATGTTTGCCTTATTTAGTGGCTGGAAGGATTGTTTAATTGCACGAGGGTGAGCCAATATCTTACATATCATTCTCATATCATTTACTTTGACAGTCTGTCTTATGGTCTCTTACATATCACTTTTTGCCACTTCTGCTCTTCTTAATGGCCAGTGTAAAGCCAATAGACCAGGGTATCTTCACCTTGGTCCTCAGGGACCACATGTTTTAGATGTGTCTCTACTCAAGCACAACTGAAATTATTGCATTACTTTCTGATCACACCAAACCAAAACACTGCATATTTGCATCATATATATTCAAAGCTCTGAACTTCCATATCAATGCATTTTTTGCACCATATTTTTCTCCCCTTCACTGCTTACATTTAGGGTTAGGCGTACATTTGATGACTGCTGCACTTTAAGAAATGGAAATGTCATGAAAGCTGTAGAAAATGAAATGAAATGAAATTTTGTATAAACTCAATTTGCACGCAAATTGACAAGAAAAGTTGTGAAAGTCTAAGAGTTAAAGCTCCATCTCAACATGCACTCTGCCAGACATTTCCAGCAAACCCTCACAATACATTTGGGCCTACCACATCTGACTGACATCTTTCCCTACCATCGCAGCCAACTTACCACCAGGTAGTGGTCGATAGAGAGCTCTGCCCCTCTCTTCACCCGATTGTCCAAGACATGCGGCCACAGGTTCAAATGAAACAACAACAAAGTCGATCATTGAACTATAGCCTAGTTGACCCAGTTGATAACTTTAAACAATTTACTTAGCACGATTTGCTCCTCCTGAATGAGCATGTAGGGACAGTAGACATTTAAATCAGCTTTAATCCTAGCCTGATAAACCGGACTAAATGTGAGATTAAATGTGTAATTTAGTCTGGCCCCGAAGAATGAGACATCGGAAGATTGTTGATGAGAACAACCCGTTGTTTTTCAAACCATGTCTGTGCCTATTGGCCAACACTCTGACCAATTAGCGCAACTGACTGTGACATGGTAAGCGCAAAAGACAGCTGGTGGCGGAGTGTAAACAAACAGGCTGTCGGTAAATCGGCGAATACATCCTTCTTAAAAATGAATGAGCGTAGAGCCTCTCCCTGGTCATGTTTCAACGAAAACCCCAAGTCTAATCCTTCCAAAACTTATTCCAATGCTGAGTGAAGCGAGAACTGTTTAATAGTTGTTGCCATCTTCCTTGTTGTGCTTTCTCCAGCGTCACGCAGCTTTGTCGTCACGCCCTCAAAACACCACCCGCTTTGCATCCAAAAATTCAAAACACATCTCTGCATTGTGATTGGCCTGCCAGTTCTACGGCCTGGGGCAATCGAGGCTATACCCACTCGCAGGCAAAAATGATTTTGGCCGCTGGCAGGTGGGGCTAGTTTACTAGGGTTCTAATCCCTCAAACGCATGCAGTGAGACTCCTTTTAATAGGAAGGAACCTCCAGCAGAACTAAACTCAGTGTCAACTGCCCTCTGCCAAGGCCAACTGCAGGTTAAAGGAGACAGAATCAGACACACAAAATGAACAGACGCAAAAGTTAACAGTAAATACGCTGCACAGTGGGGTCTGTATAAGAAGAAGCAGCTAAGCAGATGAGCTTTGAGTTGATTTATATTTCATAAAGGATAAAAGAGAGCACAAATGATTAATCACAGTAAGACCACAACCAAACAGGCCAGATGAAGCTTTTTGGTGAGAAAAAAACAGAGAGAACATAAAGTTGCAAGTTGAACTCTCAAGTTATGTAGTTTTGGAGAGTAGTTGTGTAAAATGAAGCAGTTTATTAAAAAATAGTGAAACTGCAGCCTTTGAAACATTAGATCCAAGCTTTTGTGTTCACTAATTTTTGCTCTACTTTGTTCATGTGGCTCACGTAGAAAGGTCCCCAATTAATCAAATTGCAGAGCACATTTTTAAACATGTAATGGATCAGATATATTAATATACTGATGCATTGTCCATTTAAGAGCATGGCTTAAAATTGTATTGTTTGCTTGAGAAGTGTTTTTTTTTTTTTTTTTTTATTGTTTGTTTTTTTTGGACAGCATTAAAATGCTTGAATCTTTAATGCCTCACATTTATGCAATGGCTGGTGGTAGCAAAAATCATTTGCTATTGGATTTTCCCAGATTCAGACTGAAAGATTGGAGTGGATTGTTGTGCCTTCCAATACAACTTACTGCCTACCCTTTCAAACAAAAGTTCCCCAGACCATTTAAAATCCATCTATTCTAACAGGAGATGCTTTTTTTGTTCCTGTTATGGTATCACCGATTTCAAGTTTCTCAATATTCATAAAACATTCAGCATGTTGTCAAGCCAGAACCGATCTCAACATTTCTTTTGAGACACTCAGGGGATGTAGCTATAATTATTTGCAATAAACAAAAGCAAACTGCTGTATCAAGTGAACAACTGGAAATTTACCCCATAACTCTTATTCCTACAGTATAAATAATTAAAACTTATGGTTAAATTTGGACTGTTTTTATCTATAAAGCTGAAGTCTGATACCCTTAAGAAAATTGAGGTAATTAAATTGTAAATTTTTGCTAAATTGTTTCTTACATGTCATTCGAAAAAAGTTTAAAAAGTTGAAAGGCAAACCACTGGACTTTGTTTTCCCAATGTTGAAGACGTTTCGCTTCCAATCCAGGAAGCTTTTTCAATTCAAAATGCCTATGCCTCTGAAAGGGGGGTCGTTAGCGTCATTGTTGGCCTGGTTGACCAGGTTAGATGTCTTGGTTCTCTGCATGGCGATAAGGATTGTGATAACAGCGGGAAAGGTCAAAGGCCAGTATCGGGTATTACAGGCTAACAAAGACCTCAGCAGCTCCCAATTACTGTTGTGTTCTTCCAGTTCAATTAGCATGTTTTTTTAAGCCACAACAAGGCTTTGTTGGGCTACTCTACAAAGCTTGGAACTCAACGCTAATCCAGACATTTTGAATTGAAAAAGCTTCCTGGATTGTAAGCGAAAGTCCAGGGGTTTATTATATTACTTTTTATTTTTTATTTTATTTTTTTTTTTTTTTTACATTTTTTGGAATGGCTATGACCTGTCTAAGTGGAAGACTGATAATCTTCATCAGCATTATATACAAGTTCCATCAACTATTTCAACAGTACACATTCACTGAGTATTTTTAAACTAGACCCAGGGCCACCCTTTTAGTTTTTCAACACTTTCAAAAGATAAGGAAAAAAGACCTAAATTCACCTACCAACCACTTATGTGCTCTCTATCAAATCTAAACGTCAGTGGACATCAGTATATGTATTTGTCCCATTTCACTGCTATGGTTTCAACATATTTATACCTCAGGCAATGTTGCAAATCTTTCCTTCAAAATGTTCCCTAAAAAGGAACTTTTGATCCACTGAGTTATATCAACACACAGCTCACACAGGAATACAGCCCAATATGGGCAGGACTTGGGCAGGTGTGTGGAGTGAGTGATCAGCCCAGCATCAGTGCAGAGATCATTACAATCACTGTTTTATAAATTCCACCTGCAAAGTCAGAGGAGTGTCATTTGTTTTGTGTGTCATCTTAGACTAGCATTCATTAATACGGATGCCCATTTCCCAGCTAAGAAAACTGCAAGGTGTGATGTTGTTTTAAACTAGGTGCTGCAAGTTTATTGTATTGCCGATTTTAGTTGCTACTGCATTACAATTAAAACATCACACCATCTTGTCCAGAATAAGAGCTTCATAGCATTCATTTAGTTGAAATCCAATGTGCTTCTACTCTACCACCGTCACATTCAGCAAATTATTGAGCAAATTTTCATTTAATTAGTTCAATTACTTTATTGTTTATCCTTTGCCTAGCTAGTTGATATTATGAAAGGAAGACTCTTCCTTTCATTTGATTGCTCAATGTTAGTGTCCATCACAGATTTAATAACCCAGTCAGGGAAAAAATGGATGTGGTTATCTTAATGCCTCTATACTGAGCCGGACCAACTTATCTTACTGTGTATATTAGCAAAACATGGCATTAAGACAATCAGGACAATAATCCGGTTTTTGTTTTTTTTTCACCTAAACATAAAGAAATGCCTACTATAAATCGAAAAGTGTTCGTATTGATTTTAAAACCTTAACATTTACTACCCTTCCTGCAAGTCAATAAGATTTTGAACTTTGAATTCTTATTAAATAATTTTTATACAGGTGAACTTAATTTAGAACTTAACAATTAATATATTGAATTTTACATACAATTTTGTACTCTAGATTTCAGTAAGTGCTCTGAGCGAGAAAAAAAAAAAAAAAAAAAAGAAAAATATGAAAGTGTATATTTTTTTCTAGATGAATGTTTCCATTCAAACTTCCTCTGCTATGTCAGGATATTTTTATCACAATCAGCGGTGTATGTAAGCAAAACCGAATGATAAGCCGTAACATAAACACATTGTAATAGAATAGGAGGGATTTATTTTTACTTTCAGGGATAAAGATACATCTAGAAGCTACAAAGTACAACAGGTGATGGTTATAGTTGTCATGGACAGTTGTTGTTTAACATATTTGACCAGATATGTACTTAAATATAATTGTTAGCTAATAATCAGCCTTAAAATCAGTAAAACCTAAGACAGCGTTGTGTTTAAATCCCTTCTAACAACAACAACACCTGATGTATTGATGCAAATGATCTCATTTATGATTGCTAATTAATTAGAGCAGAACACAAGCTACAAAATTCAACAAGCTGTTCATTTCGAGTTGGCCAATTTAATAACAAATCAGTGTGAAGTAATTTTGTAGTGCTGAGTTCCTGAAAATGTGCTACAGTACCAAATGCGAGACATCCCACATAATTTCCTTTTATAAATTTGTGTTCTGCTTAATTTTACATACTTTTCTGCTTGATTGCATTTTTAAATCAACATGCAGAAAAGAGTCTAAGATGGTCCCACATGGAAACCAGTCCAGCTCTTATTAAAGGCATTGAATAAGAATGCAGGATGACTCTTGCGTTTGTAGAAAAATCTGGTTGATTTAAATAATGTCATGGCGGATTTCCTTTTGGGCATTCTTGCATCCACATTTAGATGTTGATACCATTTCACTCGATTGTGGAAACTTGTTTCGTATATGTGAATACAAATAAGAGAGAGAAATATTATGAGATAATATGGCTGCCTTTTTAGGCTTAAGTAGATTTCTGTGTCCACCCATATTACACTGAAATGTAAGAGCTTAGATAACAGCCCCAAAATAATGTGTTTGCTCTTATCTGTCTAGCAGCTCTGAGTAGCAGTGAAAGTTATATCCAGAAAGACTGATTGTTGCTGAACTTTCTGTGAATGCCAACATAAAAAGGATGACCACACCACTAGCAGAGGCATTGCTCTCTAAGAAGAACCAATCTCTAATTTCCAAACAAAAGATGAAACTGCTTTAATGTAGGAGTTGATAACAACACACAAATAGAAACTGTTATTCATGATAAGACTAAGTATTTTGTTGGTGGTATTTATCTTTTTGCCACTGCTGTGGCAATAGTTTTAAAGCAAATGTATGACTTTCTACTTAACTCCTAAACTAACAACTTCAGAAAAAAAAAGACAATTAAATATTTTATAATTTTATACACATCAAAACATATTACCAATAAGTTATTTATCGTCTTTAAGCAAAGAAATACAATATTACTAATATTACCTTTTCCATTTTAGATCTGGATAGAGCATACTGATAGATGAAAAAGTTATTTATCTTAAATGCAAAATGTCGATATATTTATCTACAATCTTGATATAATAACTACTCTAATTTGCTGCGTCAGCTAAAGGCATGTTTTACAGTTTCAATACTCCAATTAACGATTAATCTATTACTTAATTAGTTGACGATTATTTCAATAATCGATTAATCACAATTGTCTGATTAATTGTTTCAGCCCTCCTGTCAACTGATTTAATTTTTCATAAATCTTTAGGACCATAGCTTTCATTCACCGGCAAAGGAAACTGCATTATGTTTTCACTAAAGATAGACAATGTGCAATCTGGATATTTTCATCATCATTCAGAAGCAAGAGCTGTATGCATGTTATAGTCACAATGGTGCAAATACAATAAGTTGTTATCAAAAAATGGAAAATAAAAGGGGCCTACATTTTTTTTCATAAGCATATCTTTTACTTTAACAGCTAAGCTAACAGACAGAATTTAGTACAGGTATAAGAGTTATGGAGACAAATTTCATGCGAGATTAAAGGTTGAGAAAACATTTAAAAGAAATGGCAAAGCAAAATGAAACAAAAATACTGACATTGTTTTTTCCTACGCTATTTTGTTTTCTGCCCAGACACAACTTCTTACCTAAACTGAACAGGAGAACGTGTGATAGGGCCAGTGAATCACATGGGGGTCCACTGGCTGTCTAGCTGGAGCTGAAACTTGGCTGTGCATCAGGTGTGCAGGGCTGTGGTTTTAATGCTGTCTCCTTCAGGCAGTGGAAAAAAAAGCTGTCTTGTCAACACAATTAGGGACAGCAATCTCTTGGGAAATCTATATATTTTTTTTGTAATTATTTTCTGCAGGAGCCCAGGCACACATGTTTAGATGATTAACTTTATACCCATAATATAGTCAGTGGATACACATACAGCACTTATTTTTTATTCAAAGTTTTTTTCAAATATGCAGTATTTTACTCAGCCAGTGTGAACAAGAGACCATTCCCAAAGCTAACTACTGAGGAGCAGGAAAAGATGGGTTAGAAGGACATGCTGACAGGCGGATATATAAACAGCTTTATGATGTCACATGGAGTTTGGCTGTGAGTCCACTTTGCTGTGAGCTGTGCATGAAAATGAATGAGTACACTGTGAATTCTGTGATTTTTTACAGGTTTTACCAAGCTCTTTTGTTTTCTGTGTGCTGTTCCATCCTTGTTTTATCTCATGGTGGGGTTAATTAAGAAAATCATCTGATCAGGTACTTTATTACGTCTATCCAGAAACGTCATCAAGGTGGTGGGGATGCATGTTGGAGACTATTTGGGGTCACTGGTGCCAACCACTTCCATATTTTTTGGGAATGTCACATTATAATTAATTATTGGACACAGATAGGTGGACATTTTAATAATGTATTTGGTACTAAAATTCCCCTTAAATGTGAAACACTGTATTTGGGTGATGTTCCTGTGACAAATTGGAAAAACAATGATAAAAGATTACTTGGTATGTTACTTATTGCAAGTAAAAAGGCCATCACTAGAAAGGGGCTGAGAGTGGAATCTCCAACTACTGAGGATTGGATCAATATAATACACGGAATATGTCATGGAAAAGTTGTCTTTTTCCCTCAGGATGCAAAAGGACATGTTTTACAAAATCTGGACTAAATGGACTGAGTACATAAAACCCTTACGGTCAGATTTTGTATGAATAACACGTTTCTGTACTTAAAACCTTGTCTTGTGAATATTGGCATGCTTCCCATACATGTTTATGTTTGTGTTTATATATGTATTGATACTGTAAAAATGTTTAAAAATAAAAATTTTATATATATAAAAAAAAGAAAATCATAATTATTTCGGTTTTTATAAAAATATTCTTGTAATAACATATGTTTTTTTCTTCAATTTTATTTATTTTATTCTTTAACTATAAAATAAACAGTGTCTGTTATTTAAAGCTATCACAACACTTCAGTCTCCGAAATGCCAAACCTCATCAAGTTTTATGCATGAGGTCTCTCCAGCTGGAAAACACAAATCAATGAATCACACAAAGGAAAATGGTGTTAATTTCCTGGTATTTACAGCAGTAATACTAATAAGGTCAAACACTGGAGCAAGGTTAAATGATGAAATCTTTGAGCCAACAATAAAAAACTCCTTACATTACAAAATCTAATTTTGATGTTAACTGAAGCCTGCAGCACAAGACTGTTTCCTAAGGGGCAGACTTACATCAGAATAGATTTGATAACAAATGACAGGCAACATTTTAAATTTAACCCAGTTGTGGACTTCATGTTCTCTGTGATGCTACAGGCCAATAATCCCATCAATTGAATAAAAAAAAAAATGTACAGGTAGTAGAAGGGTGAAAATAATGAAACACTGAGGAACAAAATGTATGCCATACTGTTCTGTAAACCAATTTCTGGTTAGTAAACATGATAATAAAGTTGTTGTTTTTTTCTTTCTTTCTTTGCTTTTCTCTTAGATACACAGCAGTGGCAATGCCCATGCTGTACAACACACGCTACAGCTCCAGGAGAAGAGTCACAGTAATGATTTCTGTTGTCTGGGTTCTCTCCTTTGCCATATCATGCCCCTTGCTATTTGGCCTCAATAACACAGGTACAAAGGAGTTCAATATAAATATGCTCTACAGTCCTGGAAATGTATTTTGTTTGTTTGTGTGTGATTTTACTAAGCCAAAGGGCTTTATTCCACTTTTTACCTAGATTAGTCAAACACTGAATACAGTTAAATCAACTCTGATAAGATGTCTTTTTGGACCAAGCTAACTTGCTTTTCATAAACCTATTTAGTTTTCATTCAGTCACTCTAAATTTTAGTTTTTTAATACAATTTTTACAAACTAGTACGTAAAGCACTACAAATATGAAATGAAATTTCATATGAAATGCACCTAGTGCATGTCCAAATAACCATGGCAACAATGCTGTCAGACTGTCACTATGATTTAACAAATCTCAAGCTAAATTGAACACATGATTGATATGTAAATATGGAGTGGGAATAGATAATGATGTCCTCTTCCCACTCCTTTGCAAGCTTAATGTGTATCTCCTTTATGTATATAATACAGTGTTATGTTAAAAAAAATAATGAACTGCATTTATTAAGATGCATGTTTGTATTTATTTCTTTTATAGAGCTTAAAATCGAATTTCATGTTTAGAACACATTGATTACTATCTCCCCTTGTAAACACAGTGGCTATAAATTAATCCTGAATTGAGTTGGTGTAAACTACCACTAGTGAAACACCTTTTCAAATCCCAAATATTGCATTTAAAGTGATATTAGTGTAGTTATAGCTCTATTTATAGCTCTATTTGTCAAGTTGCTCCTCGAAATTATTATTTGATGTGTTTATATTAAATTACATTTTTAGGCAATGTTATATGTCTTAACTTACCAGTTTGGCTGTCAGGGAGAGAGTGTGATTTTATATATCCAACCTGTCAATCGCTGCCTTCTAAAGGGAGCTAAGAGGTGGTTAGATCTTGAACTAGCACAGGTCAAGACACAATATTTTGTGCCCCTCTTTGGGATAGACAGTCAAAACGAGCAAATAAGTCATTTGTCATCATGTAGCAGCAGGTCAGCGGGATGTCTGGCCTGCTCTCTTTTAGAATAAAACAGAGTTTAATGGTTCTTGGCACACACAATGATGCACTACACCATGATCTAAACAAAAAAATATTTACGGTTTTCATCTGACTGAAGCCCTTTCAATTTTTATTTAGGTGTGGTACTGTCTTGTATGATGTCTAATGTGATTCAGTTTAATTGTTCATGTTTACATCATAAAAGCTCAACCTATGTAAAAACATCAGGTTTGATGCCACTATAGTTAAAATAAACAAAAAAAGACACATTTCATTCTATTGGGTGAGTTGTAGAACATTTTAGCTTGTCATTGAGGATTTACAAAAGTTGTGTCGATGCCCCAAATCCTCTCTCAAGGTTTGCGTGGATTGCAGCTTATTTTCATGCAACAGTAAGTTTTATGAATTACAAGTTTTGCCGTAAACATTGAGGCGCATGGTTTTTGTTGCGCTAAAATACTTTTTACATTGAGGCCGAAACGTTACCCCTTATTCTTTTTAAAAAACCTAATCTGAGTCAGATTTAGAAAAGAGAAATTAAAAACAATTTTCCAGTCTGGTCCAGTTCGATGTTAGTTTAGCTTTGGACTGAGCCATTCAAACCAGTATCGGATGGCCAAGTTCTCCTAACTGGGACATGCATAACACTAGTAATACTTGGATTACTTTTAGTGGTACCTAATTAAATATTGATATTTTATCATTAACTACTGTTAATTTTCAGTTTGTTGTAAGCACAAGATAAATGACACTATAAAAAAAAGTAATAACTTCTTCTTAAGGTATGAGAACAACTCAATAAGAAAAAATACCGAAATAGTTAAAGCTGTCCGCATTTGCAACCACTTCTGGCTGGGTGTTCTTGTCCTAGCAAACAATCTTTAGACTAAATCTTGAAAGTCAAGCTAGGAGTCCGCCAGTCGAGGTATGACGCCAATCATAAATTGTCACTGTATTACAAGGAAGAAACTTGTCAAATGGAGAGGTAGTACAGCAATAAAAGAACTACAAGAAATGTACGAAGTAGAAGCTAACTGCCAGAATAACATTGTGACACAGGGAAGTTGTCTTAATGCATTGATCTATTCAAATAAAAAACTGCCAGAATAACATTGTGACACAGGGAAGTTGTCTTAATGCATTGATCTATTCAAATAAAAAACACTCAATTTGCAGGGAAGAGTGTTTTAAGAACTGCCAGCATGAGCAGATAACAGTAATAAAGCAAGTAGTGCTACTGGTTACGTTTTTTCATGGATCTGAAACATCTTCCAGTTTATAAGTGGGTAAACCATTTGATTTAAAAACATCAGTACAGGAATTACTGTACTATACTCACGACAGTGTATGCTCATGAAAGTTTACTTCTTTGAATTTTATTTATTAAGGCACTAAATTCTACCTTGCATTAATAGTTGTATATTACCATGAATACTAAATATAGAATGAAATAGAAACTATCAGGATGGCTGTTTTGTTACTGCAGATATAAAATGTCCAACTCTCCCTTCTGTGAACTTATCGTCAGGTATTTTTTAAATTAAATATTTGATTTTTAGATGAAAAGTAACCCATTAAACTTTATCTTTCAGCCAAACCTACAATGCCAATACAGTATATTAAATTTTTTTCATATCAGTATTTTAGTCCTGGTACTTGGTTACCTAAACATTTAATGAGCTAGCAGTTATGGAAAGTTTGAGAACCACTAGCCAGAAACATTCTACAGAGGGGGTTATAGGGGACCATTGAACTTGGTTGGCACTAAAATCAAAACCAAGGACTGACTAAAAAAGCTGTAATGATTTACTTTTGCTTTATGATTTGCTTTATTCTATATTAAGTACTACAAAAACCTACATAATTTCAGAATAGCCATAAAATCTAAGGTCATTAAAATCATTATACATTCTGGCGCTGTACTTTTTCAAACACTAGCAGAATAAAAAAATTAATAAAAAGCATATTTCACACAAAATTAAAAAATAAGACCAAATAAATACCTCTTTATAAGTGTTGGGACCTCTTCAGAAAAAACTGAGTGAAGGTCTGGTTGACTCTGATTTAGGTCTTTTTTGTGGTTACCATGATGCAGATGAGAATTTTCACAGACAGAAGTGACTAAATCTAAGCCAACTGATAAAGGAACGAACGAGGAATAGAAAATAATAAAAAAAAATTGTTC
>NW_015150603.1:129026-129274 GCF_000732505.1 Cyprinodon variegatus
TTTGAGCATTTTTACTTTATGTCACAGTACATTCACTATTCAGGAATAAGAAATATCTTTGACTCATTCAAGAATGACAATGGTAATTTTAAATCAGTTTAGAATAAGAGCTTAAAGATATGGTGGAGGTTTTTTGGCAATTTTTAAAAAGACCCACCCTTTCCACTTTTAAATAAAAATGCACATGCACAACCCTGTACCCGCTAGAGGGAAGACCTATTAAATGCATTTGAAAGCATGCACAAGCC
>NW_015150603.1:129763-152773 GCF_000732505.1 Cyprinodon variegatus
AGCAAGTAGGACGGCCTTTCATAAACATATCACCAGATGATTTACCATTAGGAGGACCACATATTTTGATGATCCCCTCGAAAAAAGAAAGACGAGCTCAGACAAGGAACCAGCACTGAAGAACTGCACAGGGAGAGTATGTATGGTTGACAAAGGGAGGACTAACGAGCTGATTGGGAGCAGGTGTGAAGAGAGGCTTCTAAGAAAAGAGCAAAGGAAAAGGAAACCAACACAAGAGGGCAACAAAGAAAAGCCTAAGAACTCAAATACATCCAAAAACACAACAAAATAGGAATTAAACCAATAAAACTAGAAAGCAAAGAAAAACATGAATCAATATGAAAATGAAAACTCAGAAAAAACTTAACATAACCAAGACCATAAAGATTTTTGCTCATTGAGAAGTCTCACACTTTGCTTGACCTTCCAAAAGTAAAGGTTAGCATCATATAATGGAGTGAAAAAATAGCACCAATAACAAACTAAACATGCAGGTTATCTACATGTCAACAGTTGACTTTGAGAGATAAAAATTGGATATAGGACCATTTCATTTACACATGCATGAATCCCATTTACAATGTAAGTAACTTGAAGGTTACAATACATTTAATTTTTGTTTCAGACTTAGCAGGGCAGAATAAATACAAATACAGGTCCGAGTATTAACTTCTAAAGACCATGCATCTTTTCCACCTACTTCCAAGCTGTGCTATGTGCTTACTGTTACGCATGTTTTGAAATTTGGTTAGAAATATATTTAATACACTTAACAAGGAAACATCAAAAACATGTACTGCCTTTGATGTCAAACTTATGTTTATATTTGTTCAATATTTTTCATATAAAAGTCATAATAAAACTGTTAACTGAATTCCAATAAGAGTATATAGAAATAGGGCTGACCCGACCTTAACATTTGGCTTTGTTGATGACCTATGAAGTAGAAAAGTTTAAAGAGATGGAAATTTGAAGATGTATTTTGAATTACCATAACCAAATAAACTCCAAGCCAAATAAGAATTCCTCTCTTCAGAAAATTCATTCAAAAGATTTTAATCACCATGCATTTATCTCCACAGCAACCCGTGATGCCTCTCTCTGTGTCATCGCCAACCCAGCCTTTGTGGTGTACTCCTCTATCGTCTCCTTCTACGTACCCTTTATCATTACTCTTCTGGTTTATGTGCAAATTTATGTGGTCCTGAGGAAGCGCAGAAAACGTGTGAACACAAAGCCAAAGCGGCGTGTGTGTCAGCCCGCTGACACAGACATAGCAACTTCACTAAGGGTGAGCAGCTTCAAAATTATGGTTTCTGTTTACAGCCCAGCAGCTTTATGTATTCAATATGAATGATTTAACTCTGTAACAGTAGGGCTCTTTATTTTTATGGGCTATTTTAGTGCAAAGCAAACATGTGGGTATGTACGAAGCCCTGGATCAGCAACTCAATATTTTTTCAGCCCAATTATATCTGACACCTTTACAACACTCATTTTTTAACTACTGGTATTTTGTTAAATTGTGACACTTCATAAAATAAAATAAAAACAATAAAAAATGCAGTTGCATATCATCCCAAAAGTTTGAATAAAAGGTACAATTCCAGAAACCTTGACATTTTAATACTGCTTTATGAACATAACCTTATAAATGAACATAAACTGCATTATGTAAACATTTTGTGACAATTAACCTAGCAACATTGGAAACTTATAGAACCCCCTGTTGTAAAACCCAAATTTTATGGTGAAATATTACTCAATCTTATGCATAGTCTCATATCGGCCATTGGCCAGTAAAAAAATAGAAGAATATTATTTCGTTTTCACCAGAAAATTAGCAAACTATCACTACAGGCTCTTTTAAGCATTGCATTTTTACCATGTTTTTACATGTATTTCGGAAATAAGGACCTATTCTATCAATAAAATTTGTTTGGTTTACAATGCAATATAATACAATACAATTCTGAAAAGAATGATTTTTTTTTCTCCCTATTCTTTTTTCATCTGATCATACATAGAGTAATATTTGACCTCCTGTTTATTGACAGAATTTAGACTGTTGTTTACACATTCTGCCCCCTCCTAGCCTCACTTAGCTGCTGTCTCTGTTACAGGATAAATGCACTCATCCAGAGGATGTGAGATTGTGCACCATGATTGTGAAGTCCAATGGAAGTTTACCGACCAACAAGAAAAAAGTGGTGTGTCCCCTTATTCTGTTAATTCTTTGAAATCATTTAAGCCTAATTTCTCTTCAAGATTCTTCTTTTTAAGACAACACAAGAGTTGTGACTAATTACTGTTTTAAGAGTTTCCCATTTAATTAACTTTTATTTTATCCAGCTCCTTCCTGTTGGTATAACCATATGAAAATATTTTTTCTTTGTCAAATTCAATAAATAATATTGAAAGTTAAACATATATAGGAGTTGGATTGCTAAGTCGAGGGTATTGTCCTGTCTGCCATGCACAAAAGGAGGGAATATGGTGAGATTAGAGACAAAGCTAAACCTATAATTTAATGGTTTAAAGTTGGAGAAATGGTGGTTAAGATGGCCTGATCTGCAGAGAGAGAGAAAGCAATCAGTGGCAGCATTAAGATTTCTGAGAGGTCAAGTGGTCAGAAAATAGACTGTAAAAGAACTGCAACAAGATTTTCTCCCAACAATTTCAAAAGTTTATATTTTCACTACCAGATACATGGTAAAAACTGAGTTTCCATGGCTAAACTCAAAGACATGTACACTGTGACTAACAAAAACCCAGTCAGCCCCAATTTGTTTACAACTACGTATATCAATAAGTTCAAGTGTTTTTAGAATTCTGTAGAGCACTGAATCCAAACAGGTTATTTTTTTTTATTTTATTTTTTTTCCTGGCCGATGGATGAGCAGGATTGTGGAGAAATAATAATGAAGGGACTTTGGATATCAACCTGCCTTGAAGGAAGTGTTGTGGTGGTTCAGTGATGCTCTGGAGTTGTAAATCTGCAGCAGGTCAAAACAGCATAAGGGTGCTCTACAAAATACTTAGCCATGAGGGAGTTGAATAACTTTGAGATGGCTGTCCTCATATAGTGTGACATTATGTGTTTAATAAAAAATGCAATGGATTAGCTGTGATGAACTATTTAACTTGCTCTTGTTTTAAATTTTAATGCAGACAGCTACTTTGTATATTTTCCCACCAAACCAGACTTACAGAGGTGATAATTGTATTTTTTATTTTACCCTTAAAATTGATTTTAAAATTCTTAGTAAAAGGAGATAACAACTGTGTCCGAACATCCACCCTAACCCCTAAATCCCTCAATGACTATATGGAGCAGGGACTATATAGTGGACTTTATAGTGAACTCAGTCAAATGACCGTCTGGACAATTGATCACTATTTTTCACTCGTCACGTAACTCTGCCTCCCCGCACAGTGCCTGTGCTATCTTTATTTATCGTCACTGTTGGGTAGCGACAGCAGGCCGCTGTGACAACAAATCCCATGATGCTTTGCGGGGAGAGCTCTCCTCACATAGCATTCTGGGATATAGCTGCTTGTCTAGAGAATGTCACTACCCGATCCGTACCAGTAGCACGATCCATACCATGAGCTCATTTGTGTATGCTCAACCAGACATTCATCTGGATCGGACCACTATATAGTGCCCTATATAGTGATTAAGTGGGACATTCGGACACAGCCAAGCAGTTCTCCAGGGGTTAGCTGGGTTTAGAGCGGCAAGGTGTAGAGAGTGTGTCCCCGTTAAAAGACACGGAGGCAGATATCTTAGATTCTTAGAAGCAAATTATTAACACATGACACCAAAATTGCACAATCTTTTTGTACTGTTGACAGTGCCTTGTGAAAGTAATCGTCTCTCTTGAACTTTTCAATCTTTTGCCAAATTTCAGGCCTCGAACACAAAGATATAAAATTTTAATTTCTCTGTGAAACAACAAGTGGCACACAATCATAAAGAAGAAAAAAAAATGTCCTTGTGACTTTGACTTGGCCATTCTAACACATGGATTTTTTTGTGTATGTGTGAACCATTCCATTGTAGATTTTGCTTTATGTTTTGGATCATTGTCTCATTGGCTCATTAAAAGATAAATCTCCATCCCAGTCTCAGGTCTTTTGAATAATCCCAACAGTTTTTGTTTTTTCCCAGGATGGTCCTGTATTTGGCTCCATCCATCTTCCCATAAATTTCAATCATCTTCCCTGTCCCTGCTGAAGGAAAGCAGCCAAAAAGCCTGATGCTGCCACCACCATGTTTGAGAGAGGAGATAGTGTGTTTAGGGTAAAGAGCTCTGTTGCTTTTACGCCAAACATAAAGTTTTCATTGTTGCCATACTTTTCGACTTTTGGTTTCATCTGACCAGAGCATTTTCCCACGCTTGGTATTTCTCCCAAGTGGCTTATGGTTAACTTTAAATTAGACTTTAAAGGATATCTTTGAGAAAGGGCTTTCTTCCACAAAGGCCAGCTTTTTTACAGTATATGATTGACTGTTGTCCTATGGAAAGAGTCCCCCACCTCAGGTTTAGATCCCTGCAGTTCCTCCAGAGTATTTATGGGCCTCTTGGCTGCAGCTCTGATCAGTCTTCTCATTATTTGAGCTAAAAATTTAGAGGAACGTCTGGGTCTTTGGATTTGCAATGGTCTGATACTCCTTCCATTTCAATGTTATCGCTTGCACACTGCTCCTTGGGGTGTTTAAAGCTTGGGAAATCTTTTTGCATCCAAATTCAGATTTTAACTTCTCCACAACAGGATTTTGCACCTGCCTGGTGTGTTCTTTGTTCTTCATGTTGCTCTCAGTACTTAAAGCAGAACACTGAGGATATCACAGAGCAGGTTAAGCTTATAACAGTTCAGTCTAGGCAACTGAATATGAAGTTTACTGAAGTTTAAGTTTACTAGATGATCATCACCTGGATGACAGAGAATCTTCACAGACACAGAGCAGGTGAACTTATACGGAGACTTGATTAGAAACAGATGAATTCTAATAATCATCATCAGTCATTTAGGTCAACACTGGATCATTCAGAGATCCTCACTGAACTTCTCGAGAGAGTTTGCTTCATTGAAATTAAAGGGGCGGATACATTTTTCACACCTCATTCTTTAGTTTTTTATTTGTTGAAAAAGTTTAAAATATCCATTAAATTTCCTTCCACTTCATGATTGTGTCCCACTAGTTGTTGATTCTTCACAAAAAAATTACAATTTTATATCTTTATGTTTGAAGCCTGAAATGTGGGGGAAGGTAAAAAAAAATTCAAGGGGGGGGCGAATATTTTTGCAAGGCACTGTATTTTGAATGTCACACATTTCTTCAATTGCTCAATGACAACCTGTTTTGCATATCTTGGACTTCAGATTTTCATCAAAGATGCAGCCACTGACGGGGATGATATGGAGCTCGATGAGCAAAACAATAGCGGCAGCAACCATAGGCAAAAGCATCTGTCACGTAGTGCTATCGGAGACACTCCGGCTACCAGCCGCCAGCAGTTAATGCCCAATAAGGCTAACACTACTCCCACCTCCACCCCTCCTACACCCCCTAAGGACGGCCATAAAGCAGAAGAAAACGGCGAGCCCAAGGAGTCCCAAGCGGACGCTGCACCAGTTGTAGCCAAGGCCTTCCAAACACAGGCCTTACCTAATGGCAAGACTCAAACTTCTGTCAAAAATATGAGCAAGAGGAAGATTTCTCAGCAGAAGGAGAAGAAAGCCACTCAAATGTTAGCCATTGTCCTCGGTAAGCTACGTTTATTTTAAATCGTATATCTTTCTGTTTTTTGAGAGGACTTTGATGGTTTTCCATAGCTCTGCATTTAAGAGACAGATTTCGGAAATATTTTGTAGCAAAAATGTCGTTAGCATCCTTTTGTAGTGACAGGCCGCGTTATGATTACTGTACTAATTAGCACTAATTACATCCCTCTCTATGCACATTTCATGTTGCAATATTAGACCCTTATTTCACCTCTTGCTAAGCCTAAGAAACAAGGCCGTCCTTATCCTACTTTTCCATTGGCCAAACACTTGTATCAAAGCCTTACTTCACTAAGTGCAATGCAAAAAATCTGATGTATTTATGTAAAGCCCCCTACCACAACAGTTTAGTGCAGAGGAGACATTTGTCACTTCATACTGTGTGGATCGACACATTGTTACTGTCAATCTGGCAACCCAATGTCCATGTGTTGGTTTGATTGCCAGGATGATAGTACTTGTCTCAATATATATGGTGGGAGGCTGTATTAGTCCTAGCCCCTTATTTACAGTAAAAAGATCTCCTAACTCTACACCATATTTCAACAGTATGCACAATTAATTTCTCCTTAATTTTATGGAACAGTTTATAGATCTCTTTTTCAATAAGTATGTTAGATAAGTAAAAACATGGATAATCCAATTTTAAATGAAGTTAGCTAGTCTTCAGATTCCTGACCTTAACCTAAAACAAATACCACTAGGATGAATTGGAGTATAATATGTGAGCTAGGGCATGTTTGGGTCTAATTATGGTTACAGCTAAGCTCTTCTCCGTTTTCAATAACTTTCTTTTCTCACATTTATATTTTTTGTCTCTTTTTATCTCCTCAGGTGTATTCATCATATGTTGGTTGCCATTTTTTATCACGCATATCTTGAACACTCACTGTACCAAATGCAAGGTTCCTGCTGAGATGTACAATGCTTTCACTTGGCTGGGCTACGTGAACAGTGCTGTAAATCCTATTATATACACCACCTTTAATATAGAATTTCGGAAGGCATTCATTAAAATTTTACACTGTTAAGCTGCTGCATCCCTTACATATTAGACTGAGGGAGAAGGTCTAAATAAACGGTTGGCAAATACCTCATCCTTCAAAAGGAAAGTGCACCACAAGGAGAGAAAACCGAAAGGTAACTAAAAAAAACTGGAAGTATCTTCTTGGAAGGCACATTGACGCTGTCTGTGTGAGTTGTTTGTGGAGCCCTATTCTCCAGATAACTGAATGTAAAACAAGAAAAGTCTGTAACAATGATCTGTTAATTGAGAAAAGGCAACAGTTCTCTAAAATCATTGTGTGTGTTATGTAAGGAGCCATCTGTGTATATCACACATACACGTAGCATACTGCTATTTACTGTATGTGTACTTAATGTTTTCATGATGAAAAAGATATGACTTCAGTGTTCAAAGCACTGTTGATGTTGATGCATCCAATCTTGCTCTTGATATCTATCAAGCATAGTTTGGGTTGAGACTGTCTGTCAAACTGTATGTTTGCTTTCTCAAAATTGTGATGATGCCAATATTTGCATTTTATAAATTAATTATTCTACTATTAAAGATATATCTTAATTGTTTAGAAGATAATTATAAAAGTAATTTATTTAATAAATTGATTTAAAAAAATGAAAGTTATTGATTCATTACATGTTGAGTAATGTATTTCAAGTGTTTATTTTCCTTTTATTTTCCATCAAAGCAAGAGTGTATAACTTTTGACCCAAGTATTAGCCTAATTTTGAGATATAAATTAAATGTTTTTTCAGGCCAATATACAGCACTTAACGTGTGTATTATTGATATCATTCGAGGGGGTCTAATGTGTCACTGATAAGTTATGTGATCCAGAATACTGCTTTACTGCAGTCTGAGCTCCCTTTCAACACTGGAGCTAACTAAGCTAAAAATTATTGATTGACAACCAAAAAGATATAAGACTAACCATTGAATCTAGAGAAGTGAATGAGACCTTGTATCTCAAGGACTTTTCAATCTGCTGGTCCAAAGTGGTCCACGTTACACAGTGTTGCTTTGAATTATGTCTCACAGCTGATGAAAACTGAAAAACTCACTTTATTAAAAAGTTAAATATTACCTAGACCTAATAAAGACACTTTATTTTTGGTCTATTCAATTCAGTTTAATTTATTTATATAGCCCCAATTCACAACACACGTCATCTCAAAGCACTTAAGAGAGACAATACAACTAGATCATACAATCAGAATGTTTGAAAACCAAACAGATATGAGATTAACCATTGATTCTAGAGCAGAGTTACTCTCTACAGTTGAAATCAGAGTTAAATCAATCAAATTAAGTGATACCATTGTAAATTTATTAGGTAGTAATGCTTCTGTCAGAGTAAGGATCTGGAATAATGGTGCTGGAATAATGAACTTCTCCATCAATCTTTTCAGCAGAGGAAACCATAAAGTTTACTGATATGTCCCAGTAGATGGTCTCTCTGAAGTTAGACTTATAAAAACAAAAAAACAGAAAAAACAAAAAGATGAAATGTTATTCTGAATCATTACTGATATTGGAAACTTTGCACTGTACGGTATATCAAGCAATGTGACTTCTGGGCCTCTTAGCTCTTCTTTCATATGTGGAGGTTGAATTCCAGATAGATTGCAAAATAAACATTCATCTGTAAAGCAGAGTGTAAAACACTGATGACAGATTCCAGTTTTTTTTCTCCTAAACTCTGGTAAGATTCTGCTGGATAAAAGCTTCACTCGCAGATGTTTCGCCCAACCATTCTTCAGTCTGAATTGGCCGTAATGTGTATTTTTAGTACCACATGTTTATATCACTGTAAAGTTATTCCCTAACTTTTTTTTGGAAAAAGATTTATTTATCTGCTTATTTTTGTATGTTTTTTTCTTTCTCCTTGAACCCCAATCAGCCTTGGCAGATGGCAGCTCACATTGAGCCTGGTTCTGCTGGAGGTTTCTTCCTGTTCAAAGGGAGTTTTTCTCCTCCACTGTCGCTACAAGCACGCTTAGTGTGAGGGATTGCATTCGAGTCAATGAGTTGATGCAATCAATTGGTTTTCCTAGATAGAAAACTTTCAGTCAGTTTAACTGTATGATCTGGTTGAATTGTCTCTGTAAAGTGCCTTGAGATGATTTGTTGTGGATTGGCGCTATATAAAGAAATTGAACTGAATTGAATTGAAGAGATGAACACAACCAATTGATTTGTTCTAATTTTTGAAAGACTCTTAAATAAGTTTTTTTTGTTTTTACCTGCCCCCATAAAAGTCAGATTAGTATTAGAAAACACTGCAGCACTTTTTGCTTACTTAAAACTTTATTTTCAATAAAAAGACAGTGATAAAAAAATATACTTTATTTTCAAACTACCAGTCACAAAGTTTTGCTCAGTCATTCTTATATAGAGACAGTGACAAACCTTGATTTTTATTTTTAGATTGTGTAAAAGTAAATTTGTACTTTCAGTCAGTAGAACTGGTGTTTAACCGGCTCCAGTACCAACCCCTTGGAGGAACCACTTTAATGGAAAAAAAATTGCTTGTTTTTGTTAAAATTTTGTCACACGCATTATAATTTGACCCAACTATCCTTCAGTATGCTTGAAAGTACTTCTATATGGTCTTAAGACCATATTTGTTTAGTAAAAAATGTATTCCTAAAAAAATATTCTGGAATGGAATTTTAAGTTTTCATTAGCTGAAAGTCATACTCATCAAAGTTGCAAAAAAAATACATGTTTGAGTTATATTCCTCTTTCTAAAATGACACTACATCTCAGTCTCAGTTTTGAATTGAAATTTTAATTATATAAGATTTTCTATATTTTATTTAATGAGGTGCATGTGTTATCATTATGGACATTATGTTTTATGTCCTGTACTGTACATATATTTCTTAAAGCATTATCTGTGAATATATGCCTGCAATGGAAAATGATGCATGCTACACTACTCCTTTACTTGACTTTTCATGAAATGTATGTTACAAAACAAATTGCCAATAAAATAAAATGTGTAGTTAAGTGCCAAACAAATTCATTGTTTATTGTATGAGTCCGCATAAGCCTTGCTATAACTTAAACCTGTCAGTATTTTGTGGTCCCCATTTGATTAATGTAACGGCATTTCTGCAGCTGAGTTGTTTCATGGCAATCTCATGACCTGTATGTGGAGTGTGTTGCTTCCAGGTTTAATTATTTGGATGTGTGTAACTCAAAATGCTGCTCTCCAGGGGTTTTGAAAGTGAGAATGAGGTTAAGTCAATGCAACGGAAAGAAAAGCTGCCACAATAAATCACTGAATATTGTTAGAGTGACACATTTGCAATTTATTTCAGCTTTTAAGGCATTAACAATAAAGGCCATGGTGCATTTAAGCAGCCCTAAGCAGAGTGGTAGCAAATAGATAATAACTAGAATGGAACTAAATTAATTACCAATTCTTAGACTTACCTTTTAGCAATGTCGAATTGATATACACAGTAGATTAACAATCAAGAAAAAATAGTTACTGTTAACTGTTTTTTGTTAAGAGGGGATTATAGTTTATTTAATTCAAAATGTAATTTATTTAAGTGAAGTTTTTTTCCTTGATTTCATTGGTAATTGTTATTGTAACAAAAGGGGAGGTTACAGCTAAAAAAGTTTAGGAACAATTGGTCTAACTGATCAGGGTCTCAGTAGAAGGACCGTATACAAGGAAAACATTTAACTTTGACAATATTGCAGTGATTTTATCATTTATGATAACACAACCTTTTCATGGCTCTTTTTTAACATTATGTGGCCTACATTCTCTGTGAGCTCTAGAATTTTGGTCTTTAAAATCCAAATCAAATCTGGAAAGTCAGGTCATTGAAAGTCCATAGAAAAGGCTTAAACTGATATTTTGTATGCCAAAATGTCATACACAACACTTAAATTATAACTTACCAAATACTACATCTAATAAGTCTTTAGGGATTGCGCCACAGCACACATAGATATCACTAACCCCACATATGATTTATTATTACTTAATTAAATTTTACGAAGAAATATAAAGTAGTCCTTATCTGCGTAGTATAATATAAACCAGTTTAGCAGCCAAAAAGTCCCACCTTATTGTTAACTGCCATCATAAGATTCAAAACACCCTCCCTCAAACTAGACAATCAAAGTCTTAAAAAATGTTAGACCTAACTATTTTGCAAACCACTGCAGGTACAAATGTTGTTAGCGAAGGTCACAGGTTTTAGTTGAAGACTGTAGCTACATGTACAGTTATACCATATTGCACAACATCAGAGAGACCTGACGGTGTCTCGAGGTAGCAGCCAGGAATAGCTCTCAACAATTCCACAAAATATGCCGTTTAAAACACTACAAACCAGGCATTGATCCTGTATCTATGACCGCCAACGCTTGCTGGGGCTACGGTCACAAAATGTTTTAAATACAACCCCTCTTGACTGTTAAAAAAGCTGCGGAGTGCTATGGACCGATGTAAACAAAGCAACAGCAAGCTCATGTACCACGCCAGGCCGAAGGAAGAGATGCACAAGACGGAGGAATCGAGGCTGCAGAGGAGGACTAATGGCGAAGCTAAGGAGAAATCCCCACAGACCAGCACTACAATCAATCCCGCTCATTGGATAACAAAATGGATAATCTCTGACTCAAAATCTTCAATAACGGAGACAAGTAACTGCTGCGCCATCATTCTGACTGATTCTTGGCTCCTTCCAGCAATACAAGACAATGTTATTAGCCTGGAGAGACTAAAGCTATACCGTGCAAATACAAGCATAAAGAACTCTGCTGTAAGACTAGGGGTGGCGGGCTCTGTGTTTACATCAACAACAGCTGGTGTAAAAATGCTAGATTGGTCGCCAGCTTCTTCTCTCCAGACATTGAGTTTCTGACTGTTACCTGAAGACCATTGTATCTGCCAAGAGAATTCAGTATGGTTAGCATTACTGCTGTTTATGTGCCCCCCAGCGCTTACACAAAAGAGGCCATGAAACTCTATACCAGGCTATCTCTGAGCTTCGATCTGCACAAAGAGAGGACATTTTCTTCATTGCTGGGGATTTTAAACAGACTAACTGGAAGACTGCTGCCTCATTTTTACCAACTTTTGGACTTTGCAGCTCCGAGTGAAAACCTATTCTAACAAGTCCGTCGGACTAAGCTATTTACCATTGATTCGACGAAAGGCATTATCTAGCGCCTTATAGCACCTTTGAGGACAGCTAATAGTGGCCTCTCTTGCTGGGGAGTTGGCAACACTGGTGAAGAGATGAGAGGAGCAGAGAAGAGAAGCTATTGAAGAAAAATTCTAAATTTTAACTGAAAAAAGTGTTTAAATATATGAAGGAAAATTAATTTAATTGAAATGGGTATTAGAGTTCACAAAGTTGTTGTTCTCCGCATATCCAATACTGCTCAGTTCTTTCCATATTGTGTCATTTTAAAACAACTTTGTCAAAAAAGAGCCAGTGTGTGATGAATAAATTCTCTGCTCAGTGGATGCCAATTCCCAATTTAGCTGGGCATGTAGGTTGCACAGCGGTTAGTGCGCAAGACCCATGTACAGAGGTCTTAGTCCTCAACGTGGCTGACCTGGGTTTGAATCCGACCTGTGGTCCTTTGCCGCATGTCTCTCTCATACCCCTTTCCTGAAAAAAAATTCCAGATTTTCATATCAACACCATTCTAGATCATTTCTAGATAATTTCTGACATATTTTTTAAACTTAGAACCTGAAACCTGCTGAAGATTCCCTCCCCTGAAGGGGGATGATTTTTAAGATTTATTGAAGAAGGGGGATGCAATCCCCTCTCAACTCAAGTACTGCCCTTCCCCCCTGTGTTTGCAGCAAACGCTGACTTCCTAAATGAATTAAACGGCACTCCAGCAATGAAAGCCGTTCTCCACCAGGGGGAGGAAGCACTCAACCTTGACATAGCTGAAGTAAAAAAAAACTTAGGACAGTCAACCCAAGAATGGCCCCAGGCCCCGATAACATATCGGGTGTACAAGGATTCAGTTGGCAAGTGTCCTCACAGACATTTTCAACACCTCACTAGACCAATCCATAGTGCCAACATGCTTCAAGCCTGCCACCATCATTCCGTTATCAAAAAACGCCTCAGGTCACCTCATTCAGTGACTTCCATCATGATAAATTGCTTCAAAAGGCTGGTTAAAGAACACATCGTCTGCAATCTGCCGACAAAATTTGACATGTTCCAGTTGAAGATGCCATCTCCTCCGCTCTTCACCTGAGCCTGGCACACCTAGAGGAGAAGAACACCCACGTGCGGATGCTGTTAGGAAAACTGAAAAAGCTGGGCTTCATTACACTCATCTGCAACTGGTTGCTAGACTTTCTCACACACAGACCTCAGTCAGTCTGGGTTAGACAAAACACCTCTGATGTCATCACCCTAAGCACAGTCTCCCCTCAGGGCTGAGGTGAAGTTTGCAGAACACACTGATGCACCTTGTCAAAGACCACAACAACCAAGATTACAGAGAAGAGGTGGAGCAGCTGGTGGGCTGGCACAGAGACAACAACCTGATCCTTATTGCAGAGAAAACAAAGTAGATCACCATTGACTTCGAGAAGAAACGGCCTAACCATGCTCCACTGCTCATCAACAACTCAGCTGTAATGGTAAATGGTAAATGCCATGTACTTATATAGCGCCTTTATCCAAGTTAGGAGACTTGACCAAAGCGCTTTACACTACATTCATTCACCCATTCACACACACACTCACACACTGATGGTGGCAAGCTACATTGTAGCCACAGCTGCCCTGGGACTCACTGACTGTAGAGCTGGTTAGCAGCACCAAATTTCTGGGGGTGCTCATCACAGACAACCTCACCTGGACTGTAAACCAGCTCACTGGCACAAAAGCATGCGCACTTCTTTAGCCTCTGCAGGCTTCGAAGCATGGTCCAGCAGATTCCAAAAAAGCTTCTTCCAAATGCTATTAGACTGCTGAATGTTGAATAAAACGGGAAAAAAGAGCTGAATGTTGGAAAAACTGTAAACCATATCTCCCTTATGTTTACATTTGATTACCATGTTTACATTTTATTACTACTGTACTGAAGTAATGGAAATGTCTTGAGAGCTGTACTAAACGAAATTTCATTCTGTATACATAGAAGTATACACTTACCCATACAAATGATGGAATCAGGTGTTCCAATCACTTTCATGGCCACAGGTGTATAAAATCAAGCAATGATGCACGCAGCCTGTTTTTACAAACATTTGTGAAATAATGGGTCCCTCTCAAAAACTCTGTGAATTCCAATGTAGAACTGCAATTGCATGTCACCTCTGCAACACATCCAATTGTGAAAGTCGCTTGCTTCTTAATATTCCGAAGTAACCTGTCAGTTGTATCACGAAAAACTGAACTATTTTGGAATGACAGCAACTAAGCCACAAAGTACTGTAGTGGACCACATAAACTGAAGGAGTGGGGTCAACAGATGTTGAAGTGCATAGTGTTAAGAGGTTGCCAACTTTCTGTGTCAGTCACTACACACTTCCAAACTTCATGTGGCCAGATTAGTTCAAGAACAGAGATCTTTGTGGAATGGATTTCCATGGTCCAGCAGCTGTATCCAAGGCAAAGATCACCAAGTGCAATGCAAAGCACCGGATGCAGAGGTGCAAAACCAGCTGCTGCTGGACTCCAGGGAAGCGGAGACGAGTGAAGTGCCTAATTGTAATTCTTCATCTAGGAATCTCATTGGAAGAACTGGGTTTGGAGGTTTCCAGTGTTGTGATCAAGTGCCGCTGATGTAGTCAGGACCAATCCCCTCAGAAGACACACCCCTCTGGCGGAGGTTATAAAAGAGGTAACTTCCTGCTCAACTTCCAATTTTTCCGGTGGCCCTAAGCAGCATAAGGGTAGTTTGAGTGCCAACTGAGGGCTAGGCTAAGTAGCAACCAAATCCCTCTGGAGAAGTCTGTGCTCGCTGGACCGAGTCAGACTGCCTTTTTCCTGTGATTCAGAAGGAGCTGAACACAGTGTTTTTATTCTTCCTATGATTCAAACCCAGTTGAAGGCAGTGTCACCTGAAGCCTGCTGCAGCAGATACAGAGAAGAGCTAATCCAGCTCTGCTAACCTAAACCTAACCGCCGAACAACAGGGCCCCGAATTGCTGAAGGAGTCTTTAGAAGTTGCCAGACATGTGATTGCCTGGGACGTAGAGACAGAGCTGCACCGAGGAGGTGCTGCTGGAGGCTACGGCTACAAGCTAACAACCGTAGCTTAAAGAGAGATGTCCCATGCTGCACTGAGATATAAAATTACCCCCCTTGCAAAATCATCCAATCGGATTGATCCAAATCTCTTTGAGCTGTTGTTGGACGAACTGACAGGACTGAAGACTGGGTCTGCAGAAAACTGGACCGAGCCGAAGGCCTTCACTCCACCGAACCAAAACAGTAACATCATCCTTCCCCTCCCCCCTCTCATTGGATGCTTAATAAGAGCTCTGCTTGGGTGAACTAGGTAGAATAGATAGTATTGTTGGTGTTTTATTGGAAATAAGCTTTCTGATTCAACTGCTGATGGTTTTAAGAGTTTAACTGAATGCTAATGCACACTACATAGACTGAATGACTCACATGTTTGTGAAGCTAATTGTTGTAGTGGACTGGCTAGCATGGTAGCTCCGGCTAGCATGGTAGCTCCAGCAACCCCGTGCTGAACATGTTATAGAGGATACATCATGAGCTAATCCTTTTTATTTTTCTGTTGGACCTGACCAGACTAAAACCAGAACCCCTGGGGCCAGCTAAGTTAACGGGTCTTTCAGCCTCATTGCTGTTTAATGCATTCCTGGGTCATTATTCATTCCTTACCATAAAATTGAATGAAACTTCTGTTTTCACTGCATTTTGGACAATCCATGCTCCCAACTTTGTAGAGACAGTTGGGAGCTGGAGGGTAGAGTTTGGTTTGAATGTACTTGATTGGCCAGCACAGAGTCCTGACCTCAAACTGGTAGAACTCCGTTAGGATGAATTAGAGCAGAGACTATGAGACCTCCTGATTTAACATCAGTGTGTGAGCTCACATTGTGCTTCTGGAAGAACTGTCCAAAAATCCCCTGAACACACTCTTAAACCTTGTGGACAGCCTTGTCATGAGCATATATTCTGTTCTAGCTGCAATGGGTGGATCAAAGGCATATTGATCCCCTATGGATTAGGAGTGGGATGCCACTTCAAGTCATATGTGATTCAAGACAGGTGAGCAAATACTTTTGGCAATATAATTCCCAGACTTAGGACTAACAGAAGGATGGTGACCATTACATTTGTGACTGATGCACATCGTAAAGCTAACCTGGTCACTAATCTTCTGTTTTCTTTCCAGAGGTTCCTGCCTGTAGTAGCTGACACTATCTGCAGCAGTTTCATTTCAATAAACTGTGCTCAGCTTTCACACTGGTGGTCTGGTTTGAAATCTGGGCCCATCTGTTATGATCATTACATCCCCACTTTTCACTGATCAGACAGGGACAACGTGGCAAAGCGAGTTTATTCTGCTCAAAGTGAGGATTGTGAGTCTTTTAGCAGCTAATCTGCACAGAGAAGCAACTTTTCTTTTTAGCTTCTATCTAAATGCCTTAACATATCAGACACGGTTTCACATCTGATTCAACAAAAAATCTGATAGAATAAGGTAGAACCCAGGTCAGTTTTGGTTGGACCTATGCAGCAATTTGCTGGTAATATGAGTCAGACTTAAAGAATGATACTGTTGCAAACTATTGGGAAATAGACAGAAAAATGTCTGTATTCACAATATAAAAAGACAAGTGTGCATATAGCAACCAGGGCAGATCTGCATATACAGAGCCTATTTAGACATTTACTAAATAGTGTACAGTACTTTACACTGAAGGAACTCAGGATAATTGTGTATGTTAAAATCCTTAACCTGTTCTGGTTTTATTTTTTGTAGTTTCACATGTCATGAGTATTTTTAGTGGCAGTAAGCACAGAACTGTATCAAAGACCACTGCTCTACTTTCTTTAATTTAAGAAAACCGCCACTTGAATATTTTTTCTGCTGAATTTTTCATAATTTGACCCAAATGGTGGGACAGAAGTGAAACATTTAGCTGTCTAACGTCTAACAGGACATCAAGCCCAATTCGGCAGTGATACAGTGATGCAGCCATCACTGGTTTGTGTCCAAGTCTGGTGACCATTGCCGCATGTCTTCCCCTTTTCTTTACTCCCATGTGCTGTCTACCTTCTTTTAAAATAAAAATAAAAGGCAGCTATAGAGCCTAAAAATAATCTTTAAACTATCTGGACATATGGTCACCCTATGCATATGTGCATCCAGTGTCATAAAACAGGATAGAAGGAACCAGTATTCAATGTGAGACAGACAGTGTGATAATTCAGAGCAGGAGGAGCAGGTGGATTAGATAAGTGGTAATTGGAACCCGGGCAGAATTAGGTAGGTGAATGAAATAGGCAATTAGGTCCAGCTCTCAGAGCCTTGAACAGTGATCAGCCAGTGTGACAGAAAAAAAATCACATCTGAGCTTGCAGACTTGGAGGCAAGTAGTGTGATCATGCCCTTAGTTGTGAAAATCTGCTATTTGGCTGTGAAAGAATAGCAGTATCACCTGATTTGTTATTTACAATGTATTTGTGTGCAAAAAAGACCCAAAGAACATTTAAGATTGAAAGACAATTTGCATAAAGGGAAAATTCCAAAAATCAAATGAATAGTTAAATTCAATAGATTCAATAAAAATTAAATGGTGTGCCTTTTTATGAGGTTGTCAGATTGAAATTACCTCTAAAAATAACAAAAAAAATAAATAAATTAAAAAAAAATTTTTCACTAAGTAGATATTTCTTGATTAAAAATATGCACATACATATGCATAGATATACCTTTACAAAAATATGCATCAGTATGATGTAATTTTCCTGAATATTTCATATTGTCAGGATTTTATCTAAAGCTCGGACCCACATGCAGAGAAACCAATTCAGAGAGACACCAGGGAAAAGGTTTAACAGGTTTATTGAAGAGGTAAGGCACGGTGCAGAGTTGCTCTGAACTCAGCTCGACCGTAACTGGAAGGTGAAGGGAAGACAAACGATTAGTTCAGGCTCAGTGGGAAATTTCATTCGTGGATTTGGAGAAGAGGATCTGGTTGTTGACTCACGTTTCCAGAGCAGTTGTAGAATCTTTGACTCCAATCTATGTGCTGTTTTCCAGTGTTATTCTGATTCGGTGGAGGGCGGAACAGGGTTTACCCAGAACTCGGATGGTTGTTGGTGAACGGAGAAACTGGCTGCCACTCAGATTTCCTGCTGTAGTTGAACGGGTCGTTGTTGAGATGATTCCCTTGCTCAGAGAGTAAACTCAATGTCCTCTCAAGGAAACTGGATCCAAACCTCCAGTTTGAATCCCCAGCTCAGTTTGAGGCTCAGTTGATTCCTCCAGGGAGAGAAGGTCCGAAAAGGTCCAGTTTGCAGAATGACTTCCTGCTGAGAGGCAAAGACAAAAAACGAAGTTAAAACTCTGGTAGACCAGAACTCAGTCTTACTCAGCAAAAAACTCACCTTGGCTAGAGTACCCAAAACTGGCAAACACTCTGGCGTCGAGGTAGTGGCAATCAGCAGCTTAAGAGCACTCCGTTAACGAGGTAACTATCATCAGGTGTGTGAGGAGGCGGACCAGAACCAGGCGCCTCCTGCTGGTGGAAGGGAGAACAACACAAAAAACAAACACATTTGATTTAAAAAACAATATTATATTTAATAAAAAATAAGCTTGAAAATTTCCCATTGTTCGTAATTACTCCAGTACTATAATACACCTTATGGTGATGCTTGGACACGTCATCAGAGAATAACCCGGGTTCACTGGATTTTTTAAAGGCCATACACCCCTTAACAGAGCGAGCCAGCCAGGGGTGATCACTCCCCGGCTGGTGTCCAAGGAGCGCACCACGTATCCCTCCTACGAATCCACATTCACCACAAGGCCTTTTCTGCAGCCTCAATGATTTTTTGGTGGCTTTCCTCAACATCAGGCATCTAACACCAATAATATTTGAACACTCTCTGGAGTGAATGTCCTGAAAAACCTCTGCATCTGATTTCGACAGGTTTGCAGTGGGCCGTCCAGCCATTACTCTCTTGTGCTTGTTAGCCACCTCAATGCGGTCCTCCCATGGGACAGTCAATTCCAGTAGGACGACTTGCTTGGTGCTCCCAGATGTTAACACCATATCTGGGTGGAGTGAAGTGGTAGCTATGTTAACTGGGAACTTGAGTTGCCGTCCTAGATCAACTTGGAGCTCCCAGTCACAAGCAGTAGCGAGGAGCCCTCCTGAGGAATTGGGATAGTTGTTTGCCTTCAGTCAAGGTGATTGCTTCGGAGCCTGTATCGCATCTTCTTCACTGAGCTGATCCGCCAAGGATTTAAAAATTTGGTATGTGGCACCAGCGATACCGCCCCTCTCCTAAGGTCTTTGCAGAGCAGCTCAGAATGTGCTCCATGGTGCCCCTTCTCTGGCACAGTTTACAATCAAGACTGTCTGCCAGACCGCTGGTGTGAAGGTCGGCCGGACTTGGGAGGACATAGTAGACCGACTTTATGAGGAACTTGCGAAGAGGTTCGGCTCTCCAGAGTTCTGTCTGTGTGCATTTGCAAGCATCCACTTGCTCCCATCTTGTCCATGCCCCTTGCTTGAACATGCCTACTATCTTCATGTGACGTTCTTCCACCACCTCTGCACAGATCTCATCTTGGTCCGGTTGTCGCTTCACCTTTCCGCTGGCAAGGTTGTAGCATGGCTCTGGAAAGCTGCCCAGGCCTGCCATCCCTACTACCACAGCTCCAACCAAGGTTTTTTTTTGCTTCAGCCTTGCCTCGCTCTATTGACTGCTTCTTTTGCCTGCCACTTCCTCCGGGTCTTGACAAGGATTCCTTCCGATGCCACCTTGGCATCTGCCGAGTTCCTGTACATCATCACCTCTCTTCAGCAGGTGACTTTGAACTCCTCCATTAGTCCACTGAAAGGGAGGTGCAGCTTGGTGGAATGGCCATACAGGGCAATGCTGCTTAAGGACAGAGGGAGCTCAAGCCATCCTCTGAGAAACTGGCTAATGGTCTTCTTTAGTGTTTCTACTGTTGTCACTGGTACCTCGTAGACTAAGAGGGGCCAAAATATTATACATAGGGTTGGCTACAATGCCACTGCATCCTTCATGGAGCTGTCAAAGATCTTACCAGGCTCTTGACAGGCTTTTTGGTCACTGTTCTAATCTTGGTCCCTCCCAGTGAAAAGTGGTCAGCCACCTTTGTTCAGGACCAAAGACCTAGACTTTGCTGGCATAAAGCTAATGTTTGCTCATGGGATGAGCTGTCCGACCCCCTAATGGAGCCACCTGCACCCCAGCACAGATGTGGTCATCACTGTTGAATCATCCATGAAGATTCTTATAGGTGGCTGCTGGGTCTCAGGTCTTGATTTGGACCCACTGCATTCGACCTCAGCACTTAACAAACATGGTCATGGCCAAGGAGAAGTGTGACACCGAGATAGTACAGGCAGTAATTATGCCCTTTCCAGGCAGTGCAAGGTAGATGTTACTTTGTCTGAGAAGACTCTTATGCTGAAGTCGTAATAGTCCATGATAAGGTTGCAGATCTTTTCAGGAACGTGGTGTCTTGTCAGTGCTGTGCTGTTTTGACAAACTTGTGAGGGATAGATCCGCATGTGTTGGTGAAGTCAAGCCTGACGGTTGCCATGTCTCCTTTGCTATCCCTTGCTTCCCGGATCAACTGCTTCACTACTCCTGTATGCTCCAGGGACCCAGGTACTCCCAGTTCTCAATCCTTCTGGACAGAGGTGTCTATGTAAGCGTTCTTTAAGAAAAACTCCGTTAGACGTTGGGACACAATCTTAAAGATTGTTATAATGTGATTAACAGTAAAATGAGAGAATAACATTTTTAATAACATTCCAATCAATTTACTATGACCATAAGGTTGTATCTGGTGAATAATCTTACAACTCAGTGAAGGTGTAAATGTAGTACAATCCGTTTCTCCTGATTTCTTTCTGTCTATTAACAGCCCAGTTGCTGAACCCACTGTTGTTGCTTCTGCCGCAGGGCTAGGCCAGGCTTCGGATTTAATTTCTGATTGTATTAAAGAATGTTGTCTACTGTTGCAGACATCAGTCTCCCTGAAGCCCCAGGTGTACTGTTAAAGGATTACTAAAGCTCACTCTACTTGTTTAAAGCCACAACCACTCATACCTCCACTATCTGGTCTCCCATCCCAAATACTTCCTTATATTGCATGCTGAAATGACACATGACCTGGCTGTGATACTCTTCTTTACAACATTTATGATGTTATTCCAGTATCAGCGGGTCTGCTGTGCAAAATATCAAAGACAGGGTGAATAAAACAGGGATGTGAGCTTTGAAAGTCTGCTGTGAATAAGGTAAGAGGATGCAGCATAAAAAAATGGGGCCATATGAAAGCTTTTATGTCTATCATCCATTTTTCCCCTGCCTTTGGTGTCTAAAAAATGTTTTTCTACCCATATCCCTAGAGTATGGTTTATAGTGGTACACCTGATTCTGCAAGACAAGTCAAAGACTGCTGAAAGTTTGATTGCTGTGAATTGAAAGAGGATGTCATTAACTCAATATACTGGAGAGATTATATCTAGGTCATGGCAACATTTATACATCTGTTTTATAAATGTTTAAGAAGAAATAATAGTTTTTGGGTTTCTACTAAGTTTTAGCTTTAGTTTTAGTCCATACAAATTTATTGTTAAACATACCATTGACATGGAAGATCTTATTTAAATATCTCAATTGCCACACTAATCATTTTCTTCAATTTTAACAATGTATTTTATACAGCTTTACATAGCCTTGGATTATCTTTTCACGAGATTTATTTTCATTTCAATGTCAAAAGCTACTTTATTGGTCCATTCCCATTATATTACCCAGTTTCTGTTTAGGGAGAAGCTCTGATGCCACAGAAGAAGATAGATTATGTGACAGTTCAGAATAATGCTTTTAATACTCCTTTTAAAAGGTCATGCTCTGGCAGTATATGACCACAGGCTTGGAGAACTGCTGTGCTCTGAGGAAATAAAATGGGGAAAATGTTGTGGCTAAGATGGGATTGCTTGCAATATCAGAATGTATTGCCAAATGTCTTTAATTCTGTTTTTTCAGCAGCAGGTTTGCTTTAACTGTCCTTAAGTCTATAGTTTTACAAAAATAAATACACAGTGCAGTGATAATATTAATTACTCCCTTAAAGATTTATCTGGTTTGTGCTTCTTTGCCATACTTCAATGTATCATAAAACTAGTTTGAATATCAGGCAAAGATAAATGGTAGTTTCCTTTACTGAGAGACAAGAGCTACCTGAAACCAAGCTCCCTGTACGTACAGCTGTGAAAACTAAAACCTGCCTTCCCTCCATTGACATCAATGACTGTAATCAAGTTCAATAACTTAATATGAATTATAATAAGAGTTTTACATAACTGAGAGAAAATATGGTTTCTACACTGCTTTGTTTCAGACTCATTACAGGGGATGTTAAACACCCGTTGTGGTGAATAAGGTAATGCAACAGCAGCTAAATATGTTTCAAGGATTCCATCAATTACAGCAAGTCACCTGGGCCCTAAAGCAGATCAAAAGCCTTATGGGGGATTTATACAGCGAGATATTAACACCGATTTCTGCCTGTTGTTACCCTTTCGAGAGGGCCCGATAATCGGGGAGATAATCCTACAGTGCCTGGTGTTTTAAGAGTGATCAGGGCTGCTGGAGAACGTTGGGCCAACTCCCATCACAAATTAGGTAAAGTCAACATATTGCATACTGTAGTCTGGGCCTGATATGCTGTCATAAATGGTGTCTGCGCGTCCAAAGAATGGAATGACAGAGTTTTAAAAATGTAATGAATGAATCATTTCCCAATAAATATCTACTTGATTTAATAATACATGAATATTTAATGTGACAATGAATTGTGAAACAACTGAATGCAAGTAAGACTCATTTATTCAGAATCAGAAATATTTTAATAATCCCAGAGGGAAATTACTTTTGTTACATGCTCCAGTTACAGTTTTATGTATATATATATATATA
>NW_015150603.1:152846-192377 GCF_000732505.1 Cyprinodon variegatus
TATATATATATACACAACCAACCAACATAAAAATAAAAAAAGATAAAAATATATACACTCTTCTGTATATGGGTTTTTCAAAAAGCAGAGGAAAAGACATTTTTATGTACAAGTACAAGAAAGTGATCTGATCATCATTACCCCAGTAAAAAATCTTTACTGAACTGTGCAAAACAGATAAAAAATACCTACATTGCCTAAAATTGACAAATCCTGCCATTGAAAAAGTATTCAATTTAATATTCTGGTACGTGCAGTTTTAACTACAAGCCTAAAGAGGACACTTTAGATTCTCTTTTAGCAGCTTCCAACTGCAGGGGAAATCCCCTACAGCCTTACTGACTGCAGAGAACCTTTAGAACGGCAGTTCTAAACAAGAACAGATTATTTTAGTATGACTATAATCCTGATCTAGTTACACAGATTATGTTTTCTGGTGTATTTTCTCGTTAAAAAACATGTTAAAACTGTGATGATCTTGTTACGGATGTTCTGGCTCAATTGCTCATTCGATTCAACTGTCTAACTCTTCCCGGTTGCTCATTACCACTCATCTGATCCACCTGTTTCTGCCTCTATTTAAGGTACTTGCATCCCGCTATCATAGCCAGATTATCTCATTCTCGGGGGGCAGAGGTGAGAGGGGTTTTTAGTGTACCAAGGTGTTTCTGATATCCTGATCATGACCTGTTCTGCCTCTCATCCACTGAGAGTGCCTGTTCCTGTCTGATCTCACTGGTGAGAGGGGTTTTTAGCATACCATGGTGTTTGTGATTTCCTGATCCTGACCTGTTCTGCCTCTCAACCACTGAGCCTGCCTGTTCCCATCTGTAAAGTCTGCCTGAACTGTTTGTGGACTCCTGGAACACTGAACCACCCTGTTCCTGTTCTGATCTTTATCCCTGACTGGGATTTTGACCCCCAAACCTCTGAGCCTTCCTGTTCTGACCTGTTTGCTTGACCTGGCTCTGGACCCCTGCATGTTCTTGGGGGCTGCAGCATCTGGGACATTCTGGGCGGCGCCCACCACATCTTGTTAACAGCCCAACGGCTGGATCCTACCTCTTTCTCTGGCGATGGAATAAACTGTTAAACTGTTAGTGACTCACATGGATAATCATCACATAAAGGCTTTGAATTATCCCACTGTCTGTCTCGCTTTGAGTACTGGGTCCTTCTGTTCTGAGTCATTACAAAAACTCATCAAAGCAAATGCTGTAAAGGCAAGCCACACTGTGGATTGTAAGGAAACAAACAGAGCAAATTACACCTGCACATTACATATATAGACAAGCATAGTTTGGAAGGGGTTGAAAGATAGAGAGAAAAGTGTCTGCTGTTCACCAACTGAGATGAATAACTTTTCTCCTGTCCTCAGTTCTGTCCACTGGTAAAGCAAGGAGGGGAGGGGCAGTGAGCAGCAGAGAAAGAAAAAGAAGCGGTGAGCTATTACACATATGGAAAGATGTATATAGCTTAATGGTAAATGGCCTGTGCTTATATAGCTCTTCATCAAGTCAGAGGAATTGTCTAAACCGCTTTAAACTACATTCAGTCATTCACACATTCACGAACAAAACTCTTTGAAAAAGTTCTATTTAAGTATTGATCTTACTACACTAATATTGACAGACAGTGATACAAACTTGGGATCGATATTTTCTATATTTGGATCAATTTATCAGCCTCTAGTTTCAGTTTGGTTTTACAGCTAAAGTCGATCAGACAGCATGGGATTCATTTCCACTTCTAAACCATTACAACATGTGGCTAGTGACTAGTTATATGTACTAAGTTACATTTACTTGAGTATTTTTTTAGATTAACATGTACTTTTAGGAGTAGTTTTACTTAATTGTACTTTTTACTGTTACTTCAGTAATATTCTACTGAGAGTAATGCTGCTTTTACTGGTTGTTCTGCTTACCATGGGAAACTATTTGGTGATGTAGTAAAAAAAAAAAACAGTAAATATTGTAGCTGGAGCTTATCATTTCCTATTAGCTTTTGTAACAATTGGTTAATAATGCTCTTTTAACAAAATGATGTGCAAAAAAGTGTTTCTGCTGTAAATATTTATTATTTTTCCATCATGTTATTTATTAGATTTCTTTTATTTTATACATAGTAATCCTAAGATTTGTAAATAGCTCTTATCGTCTAATTACAAAGTTTTTAACATTAAAGCAGATGTTTTAAGCCAATAATTACTCAGTACTTGAGTAATTTACTGAAGTATTACTTTATAATTTTGCTTTAGATTAAATGTTAAAGTAAATGTTTTGCACTCTACCCACCTCTTCCCATTACATATGTATTAACCTGGATAAATTTAAATGTATGCTGTTTAACTCAAACAAAGTAGAAGTTATTTTCTATTGACCAGAGTCTTTAAAAAAAAGCTTATTAGTCAGTCACTTCATCATAATGGTATTAAATTTGACTCAGATAAGGATGACCTGGCATTATTTTTGAACCTGTTATTTAAATTCCATGTCAAAGAGGTTTTTATAATTTATTTCTTCCATCTCTTTTAGTCTGAGTCATCTTGGGCAAAGTTGATTCTGAGAAACTAGTCCATTCATTTATTACTTCAAGGCTGGACTAGTGTAATTCTATTCTTCAAGAAAGTCCACAAAGTGTAATTAATAGTCTTCAGCCGACCCAAAAGGATATTTTAGCTTCTTCTTAGATCCAGACAACAATTTAACACAATTTAAAACCCTATTTCTTACATATAAACCCCTAAATAACAAAGCTCTATCTTTCATGGATCTGATTGCTCCTTATGTTCCTCTCAAAGCACTTTGCTATCAATCTTCAATTTCACTAGTGGTTCTTGGAATGTCTAGAAGTAGAGGAAAATCTTTCAGTTATCAGGCTCATCTCCCCTGAAACCAGCTACCAATTTTAGTCTGTGAGCACCCTGTCTCTCTCCTAGACAGTTATTGGCTTAGTTTTTACCGTTTTTACAGATTTTTCTTTGACATAAAGACCAGCTTAAAGTTAATCAGTATAATTGTTTCTTTCCTAGACAGACTATAGAGCTAGTTTAACTTTGCCTTTTATACGAAAAGTATTTATGGATCAGTGCCTCTATGCTCCTTTTGCTACTTCTGTCTCCTTGAACTTTCAGTCAGGCTTGACAGAAGGCACACGGAGCCGTGTTCTGCTAGAGGTTTCCTTACAGTTAAAAGACAAATTTTCCTCCACTGTTGGTGCATGAATGCTTCGTGTGAGGGATTGCTGCAAAGTCAAAGACACAATGCAACTGAATATCTACTGTCGCTGCAATAAAAAAAATATTCAAGGCCCTCTTTGAGGTGACACAATTTCTTACCATTCAAAATACCTTAAGTAATTTGTTCCAGAATTATTTAATAATATTTAATTGATATAACACAATATGTATAGACATTTTTTATGTGATGCAATGTAAACTTACATTCTTGAGTTCACTAGGACGCCATCTTGTGAGCTTACAAGGACCTTTTAGGAAAGGAAATTTTAGGTTACTTTGCAATGCTCTGGAAAATTGGTCCTTGCTAAAACTACTTCCTTTAATTTTCAGACCACTTGTGCCAAAGAATGAGCCAGTATGGCAGGTAATTCTACATCTAAAAGAAATAGTGGAGTTAGTTGTTGGCCAAGTCTACACCCATAAGTTATCTTAAAGCCAAGATCCAGGACCACAGGCATCTCTATCTTTGTTGAGGTTTTTATGACCATTCGACATGAATGCATGTTTGTTAACACAAATTGTTTCTGCTCTAAAAGTGAATACAATTGATTTGATAAAACCAATTCTTTTGTTATTGAGCTATTTAAATGTTATGAGTTAGTTGAACATAACTTAATTCAATGAAGGGACAAATATAGTTCAACATAATTGGATGTTATTAAGTTGAACCAACCAAACATATTCGAATTTGGTGAATGTATTTATTGCCTTTTAAAAGTATCTTAAAAATAGACACACATCTGTATGGTGTCATAAAATGACACCATACAGATAAATGTGGATTTGCTTCAGCTAACAAAATTGTATTGTACAGAAAAACTGCCATCAATTAAATTTTGTTAATTTAATGAGTCATTTTTATGATTGTGTATGCTTAATCTGAAGAAGTGAATCCTACAAAGTTAACAAACAGAGATGGGTAGAGGACCCAAGAATTCCACTTAACAAGCAAATTGCAGGTTAGAGCCTCATGTGATGAACTGGTTTTTGAATTAAATTTAGTTGTATATTTTATTTAAAACAGGTACCGGAAGTGCAGTAGCAAACAATTGATGGTAATGCTACTTCAGACAATGGAGAGACTTTAAATGTTTACAACTACACATATGACTAACTGCAACCCTATGACTTTTTTTAGCCTGCTACATGCCCAAGAGAGCAAAGAGAGACCAGGGGGAGGATTAAAAAAATGCTCTATTGGAATGGTAGTCAATTATGACAATCATGTATTAGCAGCAGTGTCAAAGCTTGTCATCAGATTAAATTTCTGATGCAATAGTTTAGTCCAGCATCATCCTGATATTTTTCTTAACAGAAAAATCTCAGAGATTTTGATTGGTTAGGTAATTTTGCAGAATTTGATAACGGATCACAATGGAAAATATTGGTGCTAAGCAGTGAGAAACACCAGCTTGCTGCACTGCCAGAGAGAATAGATATGTTTTTTTTCCCCTATATTTAAAGATTCTCTAGTATTCACATTGATCCCAATCACAGTTCTCAATCAGTGTCAAATAGGAAGCGCATCAGGACTGGAATGCCAGTGGTATCTCAGTCCCTCTGAGGGAACATGTTTCATCAAATCAATTATACTTTTTTACCATTAAACTATGAAACCAATACCTTCAGTAGCAATATTAACTTCTTACTGAATATCAGATTGACCTCCAAATTCTAACCCAACCTTCCTTAGAAAGTACAATCTACTCTGTCCTTTCTTGTAGACAGCTTTACAGTTGCGTCTTCAGTCGAGTTTGTTGTGCAGGTGAACACCAAGCTATTTATACTCCTCCTCTTCTCCACTTCTTCTCCCATGATGATAGTAGGATTCTACTTGTGCCTGTTTCTTCAGAAATCTGCAATCATCTCCCTTGTTTTGTTGACATTCAGGAACAGATGATTGTTTCCACACCATGAGTGTTGTTTTTGACAGCCATTTTAGATTTAGTGTTAGTCTTCAGGACGAAAACCATTGTTAATCGTAGTTGCATTTTAGTGATTAGGATATATGATGGTTTTAGTCAGTTTTAGTCTACTAAAACTTAAAAAGGTTTTAGTCTAGTTTTAGTCAATTGTATGTTGCAAAAAAAGTTAACCTTTACAATTTTGAAAAACAACCCGTTTCTTTACTAGACATCTCCTGCCTTGATACTACAATTGCTGGGTATATAATGCTGCATGCACTTCACCATTGCTGTTTGGCAATTACTTTGATATATATAATTCAAATAAACTTTTTTATGAATTAATGCCCTACTTTATAAAAAAAGCTCTGAAAATAGCAGATCTAGTTCAACACATCACACTGGTTAATATAGCAGACTGACAAGTCAACAAAATGTACAATCAAGGAATGGTTTTAGACTTGTAACATTTCCATTCGAAAACAAACACTTCCTGACCTAGTAAGAATTATGCATTATACACAGATCAATAAAATCTTCATTGCTCAAAAAAATAATAATAAAATAAAGAGCAAAAACATTCTTCTTTCTACTTTGGCAATTTTGGCTTCATTTATGAGAATTTTCCCCTTTGTTACTGCTGCTCAGGGGTCAAAGAAGATTTAAATTCACATGGTTTTGATATAAAAAAAAAAAATACATAGAAAACCTAGAGAATTTCCATCGCAATCCAGACCTAAACTAAAGTAATATGTTAACTAAAATGTTAAAATATTCAGAGGAAACATAGAAAATATTTTAATGAAATTACAAGTAAACACTCACAACATATTTGAATAGACAGAAATGAGAGTTATGAGAAAGAAATATTCAAAGATCTCTGTACCTTTTCAGCTGTACAACATGATGCAATGAAATATTTGCTTTGGATATAATTTAGGGTTTCCTTTTGGCAGAAATTAAAGAATATTTAGCATCACCTCTTGTGAGATGGAGGAAATAAAATATTGATAGTTACACAAAGGGGATCTTACGCTTGGCTGAGGATGATAAGCCACATATAGTTTATTAAGTAGCGAAGGCAAGAAGAGCCATTCTGCTGAGAGCGAACCATCAGTGTGATGCATAAATAGAATAGAATAGATTTCAACTTTATTGTCATTATACTGACACAAGTAAAAAGCCACAAAATACACTCTTTGCATTTGACCCATAACCACTGGGGAGCAGTGGGCCGCCATTGTGCGGCACCCTGGGAGCAGTGTCGCGGTTGTGTCTTGCTCAGGGGCCCAGAGTGAAAGTCTGTGCAAGTGGGTCTTGAACTCAGAACCTCTGGAATCCAACCACTAAGGAGCAGTGGGTTGCCATTAAGGGGTGCCCGGGAAGCAATTGGGGGTTAAGGGTCTTGCTCAGAGACCCAGAGTGGCAGGGTTTTGAACTCACAACCTCACAACCTCAGGGTGCCAAGGTCTATGCACTGACCACTAGGCCACCACTCAGATAAAGCACAGACTCTGAGCTATACACATGCAAAGATGCATTTCTGCACAAGCACAGATGGAAAATCAGTTTGTCAGAGTTCAGCGTGCAGTACTGGACGATTCTGGCTTATTCTTTCCTGTGACGCTGCTGCTATGATCCATCTGTTGTCATGCAGAATGTGCAGGTGGGTGGCATTACCAAACAGGAAGCAGCAGCATGGTTTATACTGGTTAGTTTGTCTAAAAGGTTACAGCACAAAGATGCGTTTTAAATGTCTGACAGACCACCAGCTAATATTTATTTAGTATCGTCTGATTGACAAAAAACTTATAACTATGACTAGTCATGTTTAAATCATCAAAGATCCATGTTTAGGTTTTTCAGTTGTCGTTATTGTCATGAAAAAAAGGACCGTCAGCTAAATAATTTTTTTATCGTTGACGAAAACAACACTGCACACCATACCGCAAAACTTTTCACTAGCTCTCTGCTCTTAACTTATTGTCGATCTCTGATGCACCTAAGGACTGCATAGTCATCTGAGTATATCTAGAAATGACATGACTCTCCCTTATACTGGAAGTCAGAGGTGTACAGAGTAATAAGAAATTATGACAGTACTGTCCCTTGTGGTGCTCCTGTGTTGCTGACTACTTGATTAGACATGTAACCCTTCAGTCTAATAAATTGTAGTCTGTTTGTCAGGAAGTGTTTGATCCAGGCAATAGTTTATGTTTCCAACCGAGTCTTCTGAAGTCTAGTTGAACTGTGTTAAATGCACAGGAGAAATCAAAGAAAATATTTTCACAGTGCTGCCTGCCTTGTACAAATGATGGTGGGTTTTTTAAGCAGATTATGGTATCTTCAACTCCAAGTCCACAATGAGAAGCAAACTGAAGAGGGTCCCGCTAGCTGTTTGTTTGTTTGATAGGGTGGCCCAAGAGAAGTCTCTCCAGGACATTCCTGATGTACAATGTCAGAACAACAGGTCAATATTCACTGATGACTGTGAAATGAGTCTTATTTGGTACTAGGACAAGGCAGGAGGTCTTCGACATCACTTGAACTCTCCCACAGAGCTGCTCAGGACTCTGGGGATGACACCATCAGGGCCTGGTGGCTTATTACGATTCAATCTCTCCAGTTGCCTTTTCACTTGACTTTTAGAGACAAACATGTGAAAGGTGGAGGGAGCAGCACCATCTTCAGATTTGGCTAAAAATTAACTCATAAGCAGGAGACTCAAAGGCAGAGAAGGGCAGGATGTCCATGCAGCTGTGGACGGTAGAAAATGATTCAGAGCTTGTTAATCTAACCTTAACTTAACCTCTTGAATAATGTATTCAGTCAATGGCTCTGTCCAAAGTTCCATGTTTCAGATGATCTTTCTGCTTGAAGCGATCTTCTTCATCACTTGCCACAAACAAACTTGTTTTTTGTTTTTTTTTTAAGCATAAGGAAGGCATAAGATTTCATCAAGCTCAATTGATGGGATTTATGTTTGGTCTTATATGCTTGTATGGAGGTGAGCTTTATATACAGAGAGGCAAAACTTAGTCTTCGCTAATTCACACTTATTTTTTACCATGTGGTAAAACCAGGCTCATTTCATTTTAAGATTAGAACTACAAAGAGGGGCCCATGGCATTAGTAATTATTTATTCCCTAAAGCAGAGTATCAGTCTAAATCCTAGCACAATCCATCAAGTCAGAAGCTTGAGGAGGGTATTTGAGCACCATGGTGAGTTCCTAATAGGGCTTAGAGTGAAAAACGGAGGGTGAAGACGAGCTCTCAAGGTGCAGAGCAAAAGTTCTAATCACATTCTAGGAGAAACTGCCCCTCTCCTTTTTCTGTAGTCACCTCTCACTTCCATTTAGTGAGCTCCATTTTCTGCCTTTGCACTTCCCAATTCACAGGAGAGGCATTACCATATTGCACAGGACCACCAGAAATAGTGAGGATCTTTTTCAAGTAAAATCCAGTGTTTTAGCTTGTTAGGCATCAAACATGATTCACATGTAATTTTCGTTTCAACTGAACATGTTTAGGAGAAGTAGACATGAACTCTTGCCACTTCTTATATGAAACGTCATCTCAGAGCCAAAATTTTTGTTGCATGCAGTAGTAATGTGTTAAAGATGAAGGCGGTGAGAGAACAGATAAAACTATGGTGGTAATTCTCAAATTAGACAGGCCCGGTTTCCAATATCTTTAATATCATATTTCTTTTTTCTAGCTTCTGAACAACAGACAGCACTATCATGTGATTTTCCCATTCCAAATATTCCTTCTTATTGTACTGGTATTTTTCAGTTTATAAACCAACAGTATTGTATCATAAGAAAGGAAAAAATATACAAGAGAGTCTAGCTACAGACCTGCAATTTGAGGATCCTTTTGTTGCAGAACTGCACTGTGAAGTGTCCTGCCCTGTCAAAACCGCAAGTGTATTTGAAGCCTTTCAAAATAAAAGCAGCATAAAATAAAAGCTGGTATATCAGAAAAATGTACCTTCCCATGTTTATTTCCTGAGTCTTCACAATAGAAATGTTTTTGTCTATTCTTGTTTAATGATTTATATATAACCTCTGTTCGTTAGTAAAAGAAAATCACCTAAAAAATGATAAAACATGGTTATCTTGGTATTTAAGTGGGGAAAAGTACTGTCAGTGAGGGTCAGCAGCCAGACCCCTGATAAAATATATCCTTGCAGACATGACACCATTTGTTGAAAGTAGTTGTCTTCTAATCCTAGTAACTGATCGAGCCAATGTTGGTGGCATCACCTGCCATCAAGTAGCTGTAATAATTGGCCATTAGTCTCAAATTTTAAATGACTGGAGAAATATTTTCCCAGTCTTCTTTCCATAATGCTTTTAATTCAGCCACATTGTGGATTTTTCATCCCACAGCATCTCAATTGAATTTAAATCTAGACTTTGACTAGGCTTGTCCAATTCTCCAGCCATCCATTTTCTCTTGCTTTGGTCTTCTCAGGGTTGTGGTGGGGCAGGTGCTTATCTCCAGCAGTCTGTGGACGTGAGGCGGAGTACACCCTGGACAGGTTGCCAGTCTGTCGCAGGGAAACAAAATTAAACACAAAGATAGACAACCATGCACCCACACACTCATGTCTAAGGACAATGTAGAGTAGCCAGTTGACACAAGAGTCATGTTTTTGGAAAGTGAGAGTCCCCAAACCACTATAGAACCTATGCATGCATGGGGAGAACATGCAAAACTCCATGCATAAAGATCCTGGGCCAAGAACCCAGAACCTTCTTGCTGCAAGGCAACAGCACCACGAACTACACCACCATGCAGTCCACTTCTCTAATTTTGTGTTTTTAAATTTATTTCAGGGGTGGTTTTGCTGGTGCTACCTTATAAGAAAACCTTTGACTTTTGCACTTCACCTTAAGGTCAACAATGCATCTCAAGGTGTGCCCTGTTCTCTTCTTAAATCCTCCTTAAATTTTATACTGGATGAATACTTTCTTTTAAGATAGTTTTGTGAATATCAATAGTAGCCCTCTGCGTCATTTCATGGGACTCTGTTTGGGACCCTTTCTTATTCTTAAGTGCTGAACAGAGACCTACAGTAGGAATCCTACAGATGTTCACATTCTACCTTTGGATATTTTGTGACTGGCTGTGCCTGCCACCATTGGGAAACTTCACAACTGTTTCAGGCTTTCTCTTTGATAGTATGATGGCTCTCAAACTGGTGTGCTTAAGCCTTGCATATTGTTTTTTTATTTGATAGATATAAGTTACTTTGTTTCTTCTGTAATTTATTTTCTTAGATCATGCACTGATGTGTTTTTGAGACCTTCTAGCCATCCTCATGTTTTCAGACAGGCTCTGCTTAAACAATTTAATTGTATAGCTCTCACATAAATCAAGTTTGGGACTGTTGGAACTGAACCAAAAACAATATTGGCAATCACATGTAGTTTACGTTTTAATAATTAGGCAGTTCTAATTCTTTTGAAAACAATTTAGCGTATCTGCTTATTCAGACAAATGACAGATAATATTTAATAACTCAAAGGTGTTTTGATGGACATTTGTCTCCGTTTTTTGTTTTCAATACTGAAAAAAATTAGATACAGGTCCATACAGTATCAAACGTTTTCTTGTTTTTTGATACTGAAATAGACAATAAACTTATCACAGTTTAAAAATGACATGTTTTAGTTTTTTTAATTAAAATTTTAATGGTGTCCCAGCTTAGACAAACTACAAGAATGTTTGCCTAGTTGTCATTTATTGGCCCAAGAGACCACATCAACATCCAAGCAGTTAAGCCATCACAGAAAAAGCTTGGCAGTTATTAAGGATGTGGGATTTACTAACACATAATTGTCTCCTAGTAATTGTCATGTTTGGATTAATGTGTCTAACCCACATGCAGAACACTCGGAGGCAGATGAAAAAGTTCAAAGATTTATTAATAATAAATGTACAAAGTATGTTCAGATCCAAGAGGGGGCTTGACTGGTCACGAGTGGGTTCACTGCTGAGGAGGACACAGAGATTAGTGGAGGTCCAGGTCTTTTGCAGGTTGTGAGTGTTCAGGTCTGTACCCGTTCGGAAATGGAGCAGAGCTGCAGAGGGGGAGAACCTAGAGGGTCCAGAGGTTGTCGGCAGGCTGAGGGCAGAGGCGGAAGCAATGCTTGCTGAGTGCAGGCAGATCACAGATTGAGTTTTCCTTCCAGTAATCTTCTGATAGCGGGCAGGCAGATACTTGACTAAGGCTGCTCTCCAGAGTCCTACTGAGAACGAGCAGACAGATCACCGGCAGAGAAACTCTCCAGAGTTTCAGGTATTCAGGCAGGATAAACCTGGGAGGCAGAGAAGAGAAAAACGGGATCAGGTTTGGTTTACAGAAAGTCAGAGTTCACAGACAGGCAGGTTGGCTCAGGCTTGCTAACCGTTACTGGCAAACACTCTGGCACTGGAGTGAAGCCCTCCGCCTCCTTAAGTACGGATCTACTGATGAGCAGATGAGAGACAGGTGGTGCGGTCGGCTCATGCTCCAGGAGATCTCGTGCGCCCTCTGGAGGAGAAAGTGAACAAACCTCCAGATCCCAACAGTTATGTGAGCAAGTGACATTCTGATGCAATGATGATTTGAAGAAAATATAGCTGTACAAATTATCTTAGGAATCCCTTGTAAAAACAGCTTTTAATATCTCCAATAAATTATTGGTGGGGTATTATTCCACCACAGATTATTTTTTTCCTTCTCATTTGCTCAAACAGCTGGTCCTTTTTTTTAGAGATAGGCTTTATATTTATTCAATTACAACAGTAGGATTCAGTTCCATTTATCTACAGTATATAGAATTGCTTAACCAAAGAGGAGACCCTGGGATTTCATAAGAATTTTGTCCCTCTGGCTTTAACCCTTCATCTGATTGTAAATTCCTTTCAACCTGTATTTTAAGACCGTTGTGAAGGTTCATTTCCAACTATATTATTGTTGCTGCAGTGATGACAGGTCGAGTTTAATGCAATGCAAATGCTCTCTGAGAGACTAGTCATAAAACAATCAGCTTATATCTAATTGGCATTAAGGGTGCATGAAAACAGGAGGTTTATGGCCTTGAGACATTTAAAAAACAATTTCACCCTCTTAAACTCTATCTATTGTGATATCCAAATATTTCTTGGGTGACTGTAAGCACACTGTTTCCAGGGCTATTTTAAAGTTTTGTTCAGGTCAAAACATTATTTGTTGTTTTTTTATTTTTTTTTTATGTTAAATTAAATAGATGGAACTAAATCCCAAAATTTACCTCAAAGATATTGATTGTTTGTTGGTTGTCTCCACATTTTTGCCTAACCTCAGATGACAGCTGTTCTCTGTACTGACCATGTTCTCATTCAGCACCAACTGCTGAGTGATAGAGCCCAAGAGAAGGGAGGGACAACAGAGTAGTTGCTGGACTACAGTGCCTTGTATCTAAAATAACTGCAATATAAATTTCATTCTTATACTGAACTGACTGACCTGTCTAGCAGAATGTCTCCAACCTCTGCATCCATACAGAAAACCAATAAACTGTCTTCACCAGGCAAAAACAACGCTGATGTTGATTCTTGTTTTCTTGTGCCTTTCACCATTTTTACTTCTATTTCTTTTACTTGGTTGCTTTCTCATGCTACTCATTGGGCTAAAAGTAACGTATTGTTAATGCTTTATTTAAACAGAAAATGCTAAATAGAAACCAGAATGATAAAATCAATTGGTAAAACAAATTAAGTTGGCTCATTTAGTTGTACCTGTTGTCAACCTTTTTTATAAAAAAAAAAATGAAAACTGTTGAGTTTTGGTTCCCCCAAATCCTCAAAGTGTATTTCTTTAGGGCCCTGTCACACCTTGCCGATTTACCCAGCGTAAGCCTGATGTTGCAGAATTTCCTTAAATGCTGGCATATGCTGAACTTTCTATGTATTTTTTCAAGTTTGGGTGTATAGATAGCATATACATAACGAGTCCAGAACTTATACTTCTGCGTGCTCATACCTTATATATTAACGTTCCCATAACTTATCCAACATATCCCAGCGTTTTTACCAGATTTTTCGTACATCATTCATATGCTGGCTAAATAATCAAGGTGAGACAGGGGCTTTAGACTGGAGATGGGTGGACTCTGTGGTTCCATTAAAAGAACAGATAACTATATATCTTTTAATGTCATTTCTGAAAAGTAAATTGTATTTTATTTTTTATTTTTACAGTGCTTGGCACTTGGAATATATTGGTTATTGCAAGACGGTTGTGATTTGGACATCTTGAAAGATGCCAAATATATAAATTGTAAATACTATCTTATTGAAATTTCTTTTTAGATGTGGTTTATATTTTTTGGAGAAAAAAAAATCCAATTCCAACTCGCTTTGGCATTAGTTTAAAATGAACTGAATTGCAGTTCAATAACTTTACGCTGCCATAGATTTAATGTATTGCACATGGTAAAGATTCTTCAGATACAGTACATCATCTACAGATATACACACAGCTGTTTGTCACAATAGACAAAATGATATGTATCTCTATAGAAAAATACTTGTTTTGTATACAATCAAAGTTCCGATGCATACAGCTTTTAACAGCTTACAGGCTAAAACTGGTAGTTGGTTCGATAGGAGAGGAGCCTGATAACTAAAAGTTCTACTACCAATTCTACTTTTAGAAACTTATTTTAAAGAATAAAATAATAATAGAAAATCATATTTTATTAAAAGCTTAGCTCTATCAGAAATCAATAACCTTTAGTCATTTGAATCTTAACCTTCTGTAAATGGGCTACTAATATAGCTAGCAGACATGATGGAACTCATATTAAAGGACTCTTTGGTCATATTTTGGTATTCAATTGTATATGAGAAAACTCATAGATGTTAACATTATATTAGTGCTTAAATCCTTAGTGAAAGAAAACTTGTTCTAACTTTATAGATAACTCAAAATATGTCAGAGGAGAGTACCATGCAGTCACCAATAATTTCTTGTTAGCATGTCTTCTTGTAAGTAAGCACATGAAATTATAAAAAAAAACAAAAAAAAACAAACAAAAAAACAAATAGTTTAGCTGAAAACACTCCCTGACTTTTGCCAGACCTGTAATATCTGGCGGTTTCACTTTTGGAAAAGGCTCAGTTGGCTACACTATTCAACAATTTAGAATGGCAGATCTAAAGTAGTGTTGTAAGTTTTACTAGAAGATTATGAATATATTAAATAAGTAGAACTGGAAGTTATAGTTAATGAATAAGTAATTCAAATAAAGGGTAAAACTAGTTATTTATTATTATTTGAATCATAATAACTGTAATTTGCTTACTGACCAGGGTTTTAGCCCCTCACTTAAAAGGTTGGACTCCTAAAGCTGGCTGTTAAAAATCCAGCTGTCTTTCACCAATTTAGTAATTTAGGCTATGGCTATCAGCAAAGTTACCAACCAAATTAATGTTTGTCTGTTCGTTCATGTGCTACTGCAAAGAAGAGTGAATCCAGCCTGAGTGATAAATTGTTCACTGTGTAAATTGAACACAAAAGACGACGGGTTAAAATACAATGATACCTTTATTAGCTACAATCACACAGTATTATACCTAATAACTAAGCAAACACTAAACACTACTGAAAATAAGCTCAATTGAATAAATAAAAGTGGAAGAAGGGGTTAAGTGTCCGTTTATGTCTGAGGGATGTTTGAAGTTTAAGGTTTATTGCATTTGAAAGTGTCTTTATAATAGCAGCAGATAAAATGTGAATAAACCCTGACGCAGAAACTGCAGTCAAAAAAATGAAGTTTCATTCAGTTTATGGTAAAAAATGAATAATGACTCAGAAATGCATTAAACTATGATGAGGCTGAAAGACCCATAAGCTTAGCTGGCCCCACAGGTTCTGGTACTGGTCGGGTCCAACCGAAACAATGAGAGCGTTAGCTCACGATGTAGCACTTAGCTTCAGGAACATGTGACTCTTTCAGTCTGCAGTGAACATTAGCATTCAGTAAAACTCTTAAAAACGATCAGCAGTTGAATCATTTTTTTATTGTCTTATTTTTATTTTGTTTTTCATTGTGTGCGATACATGTATACTTGCACCTTAATCCTATTTATCTTGATATACTGTATATACCTGGATATACTGTACATATATTGCTTATTCTTAATGCACCTTTTTCCTCCCTGTTTGCACCTTCTGTAACTTCTATGCCAATATGTGACGAGCGAATTTCTCCGCTGTGAGATCAATAAAGCTCAACTAATCTAATCTAATCTAATCTAATCTAAGAAAGCTTATTTCAAATAGAATACACACGACTATCTATTGTATCTAGTTAACCCAAGCAGAGCACTTTTTAAGCATCAGATGGAAAGGAGGGGCAGGGATGAGGTTACTGTTTTGGTTTGGTGGAGTGAAGGCCTTCAGCTCGGTCCGTTTTTCTGCAGACCCTGTCTTCGGTCCAGTCCTATCGTCCAACACCAGCTGAAAGAGGGTTGCATCATTTCGAGTCAACAATTAATTTTATAACTCAAGGTAGCAAGTAGTTTTAGCTACGGTGGTTAGCTTGTAACCGGAGCTTCCAACAGCACCTCCTTGGTGCTTCTCCATCTTTCCATTGTAGGCAGTCACAGGATACACTGCATTCAACTTGGTTTGAATCGCAGAAAGAATAAAAACACATCGCAGGAAAAAGGCAGTCTGACTTGGTCCAGCGAGCACTGACTTCTCTGAAGGGACTTGGTTGCTATTTAGCGTAGCCTCCAGCTGGAAGTGCTTTTTCTAGCATTCAGAGAGGGCACAGAGCCACCGGCAAAATTGGACGCTAATACGGGGAGCTAGCCCTTTTAAAACCTTGCCGGAGGGGTTTGTGTTCAGAGCGAAGTAGTTCCAGTTACATCAGCAACAACTGATCACAACAGTAAGAAAGCTGCCTTTTGTTATCGGATTGTAAAGCTAAGAACAGAGGGATCCAGGATTCAAAACAGACAAACAGTTAGCTTTTTCAAAATGTTTACTGAAAACTGAACCAGAGTGAGCAGGGTCTGGAAGTGGATGATAATGAACGTGTGAGTCACTAACCTTGTCTTATAGTTCAGTCCAAGCCCAGAGGTTGAAGATAATTCCAGCCAGCTGGCGGCCAGGACTGCATGGCGGTCGCAGCACAGAGTAGATGCTAATGTATCGGTGGTCGGAGGACAGGTGGGAGATCTGAACCGAGCAGACGAATGTAGGTAGGGTAATCCAGAGGGCAAAGCCAATGTCTGTGATGTGCTTGGTCATCAGAGCCAGGAGATTAGAGATCTACTATAGTAATGTGCCGAGGGAGAATCGAAGAACGTTGTCGGGTCATAGTTCCAGGTACAGTACATAAACAGGCAGAGATCCGGCAGGATTCAGAAGACAGGTCAGGCAAACAGATCAGATGGGAACGGCCAGGCTCAGAGGTCAAGAGGCAGAACAGGTAAGGATCAGCTCATCAGAATACAGGAACGCTAGATTAAATCTCACCGATAGCCTGAAAATAATCTGCCACTGATTACTTTTCTGAAGGCTGGTTAAATAGAGACTAATGCAGGTGGATAAGATAAGTAAGTAATGAGAACTGGGTGGAGTGCAGGTGTGTGAAATTAGTTATCAGACAAAACATCAGTGCTAAGGTAATGACACAGATGCCAGATAGTTTCTGGAATCTCAAACTTTCTTGTAAACTCAGAGAGAAACATTGCAGAACTGTCTGTTTTTGCAGTAATTTGGTTCACAAGTTATCCACAAGGTCCAATAGACCTTTGATTGGTCTGCAAATTTTGCTTGTGAACGTCTATGATGTTGGCTCCCCAAAGAAAGCCTTCCTCCATAAAGTAGAAAAGGAATCTGTGTTGAATATTTTGTCCCAAATCACAGTGGAGGGCAGGATCATATTTCCCTTTAGAAGCTTCTTAGAGAGTGTCTAGGAAAGAGGGGGATTTGCGGCTCTGTCAAAGTGCTGTGATTGGTAATGCAGAGCAAGCAGCACATTCTTAATCAAAGATCAAAGGTAATATCAGCATGGAAATTGGTTCTCAATGCCCAAAATGAACATCATGGTATATGGCTCAACATCATGCAACAGTCGGTGCTGGAGAAAACTGAAATAGCTGCTACAGCAACATGGTGCTCAAATGAAAACCCTTGGTTTACAAATTAGCATCTAAAAGTTGCTATCTCTTCACCTACAACATGTAACTGAAGCTTAATTTGATGCAAATGACTCTTTACAGATATCTGATGAGCTGTGTCTCTCCTGATGACAGAAGCAATGCCACATCAGTCTCCATGCCCAGTGCTTGATTTTAAAAATTAGCAACGGGTCTTAACTGTGAAAATGACAAGCTCAATCAAGCCGGCAAACCTAAGCACATAAGGACATTATGGAAACTGTGCTAATCTATCATAAGCTGTAAATCACAACGTGACCTGCTGAACAGAAACCCTGTCAGCAAACATTCACGTATTTTCATATGAAGGTTTCAAAACTGTCTACTTTGTACCAAGATGTGAACATGCTGGGGAGAAATGTATAATTAATAATTGCTGATGGGAGACAAGTTGAAGAAAAGACTACCTAACAAAATGAAGATCCCAATAAATACAGGTTTTAATGAAAGATTAATATGGTTTATCAGCAGTCTGCAGACTTTTGGATAATTCTGAAAAATCATAGAAAAAATTAGACCCTTCATGTTTACCTTAGAAGATTAAGGCATTTTCAAAGCAAGAAGTACTTTCATTTGTTCATTTTCTTTTGTTTCAGCTGCAGTCAATAACTTACATAAAAAATAAATGGATGTTGCACCTTGAGGAATATGATGTTTTTACTGAGCTTTAAAAAAGGCCTAGTGTTAATTAAAAATAGAGATAGTCTCTGATGACTGGCTTTTCTTTCTGCTCATTGAAATAGGTTTAGGTTTATAAACTTGATCTTCTTTTAAAAACCAACAAAATAAAGTGAGAAAAACATCCTCCTCTAACCTGAAGATATTTTATCTAAGCAGTTTTGAAAGTATAACCTTATTTAAGATCTTTTAATTTATAATATTTATATGAAGAGAGATGTCTAAACACAATGGTAATATTGTATTTTACATCAAATGACATTTTTGCCCTAGACCTTTTCTGTTATAAAACATTTATACAATCACAAAACACAGGTTAAAAAACCAATAAATTCAAATAAATAAAGTACGTATTATTTTTTTTAACCTTGTTTAGCACTGTTCTGTGAAAGTTTGTTTTGTGTTTTATCATGCTTGTAATGTGCATAAGACTTGTCCACTTCAAGCCGTATTGCCAGTACTGAGAAGTAAAACAGCATTAAAATTTATATTTGGTGCTAATGTCAACACAAAGATTTTAAAAACCTGACGCGATTTACTGTATGAAATGTATTAGTAGTCTATAGGTTTATGGTGTGTTTATTTTTGGTAACCTGTAGATGGCAGGTCTTCTATAGGTAGGAAGCAGTGGGTGATTCCACCATGATTTTTGGAGCAGAGCATTAAGTTGAAGATGAGTCACTTTTTGTGCTAATAGGCTATTTTGCCTATGGCTGGTATGGATTATTTTGATGGTGTTGGTCCATAAACCATGATATTAATTTTGGACACTGGGGACCAATTTGTGGGCTTTTTTGCATGATGTTCGACCTGTGGTCGGTGGCTATATCAATTAAGTACTTTTGTAGAGGAGTCTAGTTCTGGAAATAAGATAAGTGTGTGTCAGCCTCAGAATCTTTCAACTACCATTGTATGTTGTTACTAAAGATTGCAAGTCCCCCTGTAAGTGGATCCCCAGGCTAAACTATTATTTATTATTTATTTGTTTTCTTTTATTATCCAAAGAAAAACACTTGATTTTAGGTTTGATCCAGTAGATCAGTGATTCAATTCAATTCAATTCAATTCAGTTTATTTATATAGCGCCAAATTCACAACACATGTCATCTCAAGGCACTTTACAGTTCAACCAGATCATACAGTCAAATTGATACAAAGTTTTCTGTCTAAGGAAAACCAGTTGATTGCATTGACTCATTGACTCAAATACAATCCCTCACACTAAGCATGCTTGTAGCGACAGTGGAGAGGAAAAACTCCCTTTTAACAGGAAGAAACCTCCAGCAGAACCAGGCTCAGTGTGAGCGGCCATCTGCCGAGGCCGACTGGGGTTCAAGGAGACGGAAGCAGAGACACAAAAAGCAGCTGTAAAAGGCGGCCCCATCCAGGAAACACACAGCCAGGCAGACGAGCTCCGAGCCAGCTCCCATTCCAGAGGACGAAGAGAGCACATCCACTCAGTCACTGATCAGTGATTCCCACTATTCGGGGTACTTGTACCCCCAGTGGTTCGCAAGTGGATTGCAATGGGTACATTGGGTAGTAAAATTAATAGGGCTTGGATCTCTTTTGCTGTGTGAGAACCAAATTGAAAAGTTAGGCAAGCTTTAATCAGTCAAAAAGTATTTTTTCTTTGAGTTCACCTTCAGCTTTGACCTAATCAAAACCAAGCAGAGGAACAGACTGGATATAGAGAACAGTCTGGTATCACCTGTTTTTCACACTGAGCTATTGGAGCTCATCAAAGCAGCTCAGGTGTCTTGATGAAAACAAAGTAAAACTAATCAAGCCAGACTGACAATGATTTTTGTTTTGTATTTTGCTCCAAATTCATGAAGTTCAAATGTGATTATAAGGGAGTTACTCAGAGGAGTTCCAGATTCATAAATACAGGTTTATAAAAAGATTTTCTTTTGTATTTATTTTAATTCCTTACTAACTTCCAGGCAAAATATAAATATGTTGGGTTTTTTTTTTAGATGAAATGCATATAATGCCATATATTTGTCTAAAAAACTAAATAAAATAGTTTTTATTTTATGATATTTTTCCACTTTTGGACAGTCATCAATAGTTTTGAGTAAGACATGGTAAGACAAAATGCCCAAAGGGGTACACAAGTCAAATAAGGTTGGGAAACACTGCAGTAGGCGACATTACTGAACTTTTTACACACTTAGAGCCGACAGGTAAAATTACCGGAGAAACCAGTAGCAAGCTGCAGAGGAGTTTTATAGAAAAGTAGATTATTCAATAAAATGACCAAGTACTAGCTTCTAGTGGTTAAAAAAGCTCCTCTCAATCTCCTGTAGTCAGATTGTCAAGTGAATTTTTCTCTCTTTTATGGCTTACTTTGATAAAGTGTTGGTCTAAAGCAGGTGCAATTCTAAGTACTGATAAGCACTTCACAGAAACTCAGTTTAAAAAATGTCAACCTACTCGTAAATAGGAAAACAGCACAATCAAACAGGGCAGATAAGCTACTCAAAAAAAATATGTACTTAGAAAGCCAGGGAAATTGAAAAATATGACTGTATAATGTATCACTTTTAACTAAAACATGAGAATATGTTAATCAACTTTGTAAATACATAAAAACTGAAATGAATGTATAAAGAAAAATGCTAGCCAACATGATGATGATGATGATGATGATGATGATGATGATGATGATGATGATGATGACGACGATATTAATGGTTATGTAGCTACTCTATAAGCATGTACAGTTGACATTTAACCATTTCCCTTTTAGTAAATTTTTGATTAGTAAGGCAACCACACAATGTAAGAAGTTTAGGGAGAGAGGAAGAAGTATGACCAATTGCTGCTGTATTTCCAAGGTTATGGACAAGAGTGAATAGCTCTGTCTACAATGAAAGAAAAGATGACTCATTCATATGCATTTGCAAGAACAGGAAGGACTATAAAAATGTCTAAAGCTTGCGAAAAAAAAAAAAAAATGTTAAAACTAACATTAATTTGAGTGAATCTTGATAGAGCTGTTATTTAGCAGGAATGAGTTAAAAGGGCATTTACATTTTAGAACTTCTCCTTTTCATAAGTCCCCTTTATAGATTTGCATACCTGCCTTGAATCCTGATAGTGGAGCAGCACACATGGACCTAAGGAAGAAAACATTATAACCACACCATTCTACCCATCTGATACTGAGGCATGCGCAATTTGAATAACAGCCAATGTAAGATGGCATGGGGTATATGAGACAACTACTAACAGGTTGTGTCTCTCTTGATATCAACAATTGCAATCAAGAATTTACAAGTGTTAATTATTTTGCATTACTGTGGGTAGATGCTGGTGTACTCTTCTTTGTATAATTGATTTGATCCACTATTTTTAATTAAGAACAACCAGTTCAAGGTCAGGCCAAACAGTTTGGGTTTAAGTCTTAAAGGCTATACTATATTTTTAAAGTGGTTTAGATTAAGTAATTTACTAAATTCATTTGGAAACATATTTTCATAATTATATCAATGATCTTTGTACATTTAAGCAGATCTGAACAGCTATCCCTTGCAATAAGAATCTGCCAGGTTTGAATCATGGTCTGAGGTCTTCATGAATGTAAGGGGTTTCACCAAGCATGCATGAATGTTAGAATGAGGTTCCAAAGTAGAGCTACAGTATCTAAGAAAGGTTTGACCAGAAGAGTACAAGTTGACATGACATGGTAGCTCCTTAATCTCTAGCAGAGGGTGAGGACAACTGTAGATATGTGCAATGTACAGCAGGCCAACCATTATTCACAACAGGGGTCCTCTGTTTGGGAGAAAGCCCATACAAGTATATATATTCAAAAACATAATTAATAATCATAATAATTTAACTTTATTAATCTCACACTGGAGAAATTCACCTCTGCATTTAACCCATCCCCTTGGTGAGCAGTTGGCTGCCACTGTGCGGCATCCGGGGAGCAGTGTGAGGTTAAGAGTCTATCACCAATTCTACCCTATCCCTTATCTGTTTCATCAAAGTCAAGATGCAATATCACAAAATATGTATTCCTTATTTTAATAATATAAATTAGAATTTTTTTTATTATTCATACATTGTTGAAAGAAACAGATTTCAAAATGTTTATTTCTTTTCCTGTTGTTTTATCGTTCAAGAGATATGGGTCTCATTTTCTATCAGAAACAAAATAAATTTATTAAAATTCTTAAACTTTATAGTTTATGAACAACTTTTAGTCTTTACTGTACCTGCCAGTCTACTATCTAACCTTCCATCATTAGAAGTTCAAAAAATAAAACCTTAACACCAATAACATCTACTTACCAGCTTTTACTCAACTGCTCCTGAACCACCCACTCTTCCTCAGGGTACCAACCCTCCACCAGCTAATTAAAAACACTGTCTAATCAAAATACCATACTTTGGAATATAACTGAACCCTTCTAACCTGCCTTTTACGCTCCTGGTAGGCTTCTGCATCTCTGACTGAGCACATGTTTCCTCAGTAATACATGAATTCAACATTTTCAATAAAAAATGTAATTGTGATTCACTTCAACACTTTGGTTCCTCTGCAGTTCATGCATCAGAGTCCAAATGAAAATGAATAAATAATAAAGAACTTTTGAGTTCAGCTTGTCCCATATTTTACAATTCTGATCAAGTTTAAGCTCTCTCCAATCTGACAACAAGCATCTTCTTATTTCTCTTTTTTTTTCATAAAATTTTGCAAAGGGTTCTGACCACAGACACCTATCTATTAAACCTATTTCTAAAACAGAGAATTGTAGAATAATGTGAATGACTCATGTGTAATGAAAATGCAAAAGGGAGACTGAAAGCATCCCTTAAGATTATTCTGCTAATTTGCACAAATGACATTTTCATTTATAGACTTAAAACATGGCCTAATAGTCACTAATTATATTTCCAAAATATAGTTCTTAATGTTGGAATTTATTTTATCTAACTGAGGGATTTAAGCATTAAATGAAAAAGAATATATGTTAACTTTTAAAAACATTTATATAGTTTGAATCTTTCCACTCCCCTATTTATCTCCTGCAATAACCCAACACAAAATAACATAATGTTGAAGTGGCATTTTTTTTCATGTATGGAAAATGTGGCATGTTTATGTGACAGGGCTAAACAGTCAATAAAAGTGATTAAAAAAAATGATTAGTCCTCTTCTTCACAAACCTGACCTGGCAATTGCAAAACAGGTAATAAGAAAGTGTTTCCTGAAAACAGGAAGGAAGAAAATGAGAAAAAAAAAATTCTGCTAAAGTAAAAGAAAACACTACAGGCCTAATCTGCAGAAGGTTTGCTTGTCTTAAAACAGGTGGAAATTTGTTTGCACTGCAGAGCAGATCTTTGCATAAGGTGCAAAATGATTTAGGTTTACAATTCTCCTAAGAGCATATGCGCACCTTTTTCTGTGTGTTTACATTCATCAATATGCAGATCATATTGTAATGACCAAACTGCACAAATTCAATTTGGGAGGATATATCCAAATTGGCAACTCTATTGCCTCCACAGCTGAGTTTATTGGGCCGTGAGGTGCCTCTTAGTTTGCCTCCCTTTTTTATTTGGCCACCTAGTGGTTGTTTCTTGTAACCCAGTAATTCTTAAGTATTTGTGCAGCTCACAAATGCATGTAAATAATTAACCATAGAATAATGAAAAGCATATATGTCTTATAACTAAGGGGTGCACACAGAAAATTGTCTTTCCCAGTTCGACAAAAGTATAGAGTGAAATAAATTCATTGGAAAAAAACGCTGGACAAAACTCAAATGACCCAGCTTTCCATCAGCATTTATACCCTCCATGTACACAGGAATCTGTGTCCTCTCTATAAGCATGAAACATGTCTAAAAACATTGTGTACTCAAACCTGATTGGTGTTCAACTGTCATTTTGTGCATGTGTTTCATGTTATTCGTGTGCATGAATTTAATGGTTTATATGTGTGGAAACCTTTTTGAATTTTTAAATATCAGATTTGTGTCTGTATTTTTATTTTACATTCATAATTTGATTGTATATGCATTTGTTTATGAACACATATTTATAAGTACCTGAAGTTACTGTACAGTAGTAGCCATTCAAAATTTCCCAGCTTTCCTTGATCGGCCCTTGGCTGGTTCTTGGCTGGTCCCCTACAATTCATTTTTAAACATCATTCTTTGTACTAAAATATTTTTTCTGTCATGATTTGTGGACATTAAGATCAAAAGAGAAGCACCATCACCTAATCAGACCCTGTAACTCAGTGAACGGGTGGAGTCAGAGTAAAAAAAAAGTCCACCTAAGAGAAGGAGGGGGTCACACCAGTGGCTGGAAGTTGGAGGGATTTTGCTTGCAGTTGCTGGGAAGTGAGCTGCCGTTCGACTATTGTTTGAATGGGAAGGGTCATTTTGAATGGCTGATACTGTATGTACAAATAATCATTTACAAATTACAAAATTTTACAAATCCAGCATTACAGACACAGAGATACTTTGAATCAGCACAAAGTAATATTTAAAACTTACAAAAAATTACAAATCCAACATTACAGACACAATTCTATTTAGAAACAAAATTCTCTCCATAGTATGTGTGGAGAAAAACTAGACTCGCATGTCATCCTAAACAGCATAACATGGTGGCGGCAACATACTGCTGCATGGATCCTTTACTTTAGCCATGATAATTTTTGTCAGAATTTGTGATAAAATGTAAGGATGCAAATACAAGGAATTATGGAACAGAACTTGTTTGGTTCTCTATATTTAAAGGAGAAGTTCGGTTTTTAACACTTTTAGCCCATTTTCTGTAGTGTCCAGGATGAAATCGAATGATCGACACCAAAATTTTGACAATTGGTCCTGTCTCTGCTTTTTGGCTCATTTAGAATCCACCTCTGGCTGCTTCAGAATGGCTTCCATAGAGCATGTCCGATAATGTCCTTAAAACAACCTTAAACGTTCTTTTTTTAAAATATGCTACTCACCGTGTCGTCAGCGCTGTTCAATGACGTTCCAAAAAAAGTTTCGTAAAGAAAAAACGTTCCTGTAGTGTTTTATTTAGCATTTTGTAAATCCCATTGAGTTCTGTTGGAATAGTCAATATTCCCCTGCCACCGGAAACGGAAATGGGGCCTGTTTACGCAGTTGTCGTCTTTTCGCTTCACTCTGTGTACTCCGACGTCGAGAATCAAGAATCCACCTTTCGTATTCCATTTTCAGAGTTTTTTAAAGTGTTTAACAGAGACGTTAGCACCTCGACGTCGGAGTACACAGAGTGAAGCGAAAAGACTACAACTGTGTAAACAGGCCCCATTTCCGTTTCCGGTGGCAGGGGACTTTTTTTGGAACGTCATTGAACAGCGCTGACGACCCGGTGAGTAGCATATTTTTAAAAAAGAATGTTTAAGGTTGTTTTAAGGACATTATCGGACATGCTCTATGGAAGCCATTCTGAAGCAGCCAGAGGTGGATTCTAAATGAGCCAAAAAGCAGAGACAGGACCAATTGTCAAAATTTTGGTGTCGATCATTCGATTTCATCCTGGACACTACAGAAAATGGGCTAAAAGTGTTAAAAACCGAACTTCTCCTTTAACAGAGACCCTAAACATGGATACAGAGCTACAATGTTAGATTTAGTTTAGACGTCTGCAACTGTAGTCCTGTATACTTTTGGATGGATCGCTGCTTCATTGCACCAGAAATAAATGAATAGTTTATGATCAGTCCTTTGAAAAATGCTGATATGAAAAGCTTTTAAACCAGCCTTTAGATTCAGCTGAATTAGAGCAAGGTTTCATTCAAAAGTTGCAGGACAGGGTTACTGGAGAGCTGGAGATGAAAACCCATGCTTTAGAACAAGTTATAGAAGTATTTACAGTAGGTCTTGATCCAATTTGACCCAGCTAGGTTTATTTTTCAATGAAAATTTTGAGAAAATATCAGTCTTTAAAATTAGGAATAAGGTTCTATAAAGTATTGACTTGTATGATGCACAGAATTATTAGCAAAATATGTTAAAAACAAAAAGGGAGACAATATAATAATCATTAAAACTTATTCAAGAAGATAAAAGTTTAGTAATAAAAATAAACAATGCTGAATTAGCTCATTTAGAATGGTCAGTAGGACCATTTTCTGCTTAAAAGACAGAGGCGTAAGCTGAATTTTCTAACAAACCAGACTCATGAATGGAAGATGATGCTATATGACAAACTATGGAGTAATGAAATGGTGCATTGTAAATGAGTGTTGGAAAGCGTCTGTTCAGCATTAGATAGGAATGTAATACACCATTAATCATCTCAGGACTGCATGACAAGACCAAGGAAAGAAAGCTGAAAGAATAACAATGCACATTGGAACAGAAGGTAAGTCATTGCCAATAGTTCAACAACCGAGCCATGGCACATTTTTCCTTCTTTAAGTAAGTCAGTTATTCAAAGTCTTTATGTGACTAGGAAGAAATAAACAATGCAATTCACTGAGCTGGTAAAAAAAAAACAAAAAACGTTTGTTCTAAAATGAGGCTTAGTGAAAACAGAAGCCACTTACAGCAGAGGTTTTATCTTCCCTGTGGGGATGTAGAGAGACTGACCCCACTGTTTATTCTCTGTTACATAGAAAAGGGATAGATCACCAAAATATTTCCCATGTCATAAAATCCTCCCTTAGGAGCCAGAAGGGATCACTCAGTCAATTACAGTGGCCATGACAGGAGACATCTACCTCAAATGCTTGCTTAGAGCTGCGGAGGCTGCACACCTGGACCGAAAGCCTCAGCTGCATCAATCAAGGCTGCAGCTGCTCCACCGTGCTGAGCTTTATAATGTGTATTACTAGACCCTTTGCAGTGTCTCTCTCTTCTGAGATGCCAAACACTCAGAATACATTCTTCCTCTCACAATGAGTGGTGTGACTATCAAAGAGCCCTTCTGGATCATCTTTATTCTCATACCTGTGTATGATAATTTAAATGACATTTGAGAAATATAATTAAACAGAGCATAGCAAATATGAATACCAATGATGTTTTATTCAGGTTATTAAAATGTTGATTTAAAGAAACATAATAAGAATTCAGCAGGCTGGTTAAAGTAGCCCTAACTATTTGTTAATTAATGTAGTCATGGATATCAGTTTGCTTCAGGTGGATCTTATTGACTTAAAGAAGTGTCATGGAATCATTTGAAGTAAACATCCAAAGTATCATGTCCGTAGCAACAGCCTTAAACATTTTATAGCAAAACCCTACAAGTTATTAAAAGCTTGCTGTTAATTTTACATATTTAGCATTCAGTCATTGGTGTTATTTAGGGATTTAAACGCAACAGAAAGAGAGAAGCAAAATATAATTTGATGCTATGATGGAAGAAAGACTTGTGTCAGATTTAACATGAATTGCAAAGCATTTTCACATAGTCTGACAGCCAGTTTTACTCATAGAATAACATATAGGTTTAACATAGCATAACTTACAGCAAGCTGCAGAGAGTGGCACACACAGTGAATGAGAACAAAATCCTTGAGGCCATACTCCTCCTTTAGCACTTTATGGACTCGATTGTTAATCCCCGTCATAACAGAGGCATTGTCAGTCCCTATCCCCAGCTGTTTCTCTTTTATAAGGCCACACTTCTCAAGAAAAGCCACAACAGCACAGGCTATAGATCTGGCATCTCCTCCCTCCATCTCAACCAGTCCCAGTCCTAATCACAACCCCCAAACACTTATATCTGTGGACTCATCGAGGAGGACGCTATAACTCTGGTCAACCCCATCTGTGACGGTTTTTTTCAGAAAATAAGGTGCTAAAACGCCGTTTATCATTTCTGTAAACTTTGCCCTGTGCATTTTGAAGTGGGTAGCAGCAGTGGAGACTGAGAATGCTGCTCTACATGCTTCTCCAATGTGATCACATGCTAGCATGGAACAGTGCTCAGCAAAAGCTAATGCCATGGTGGCCTCAGCCTTCTTTGCAGAGTCTGTTTGTCTAACCATGAATGGCAGCTTGGCTTGTGTAGAACTGTAAGGCTTTGCCTTTTGTATATGTTTTTGATTTGTCAGGTGTTTTTTTCGCTAAGTTTGGCATAAATAACAGTCTTTCAATACAAGCAGTATGCCCATGTATCATCTCCAATAAACAGCTTCAACCAGCCTTTGAATTCAGGGTTTGATTCACAATCTTTTCTTTATTTTTGAGTGTACAGTTTAGACTGAGACATAATGATTCCAGCTAGCCAGAGCAATGTTTGTCTTATAGCGGAAAACACAATGGACACAGTGATTAAGTAACTGTGGCTGTGTGAATCAAAAGCCGTTAGATATTTAAGGTAAAACATTTCAAATTCAGTTATTAGACCAAATAACATTTTACATTTACATCCCGCTTGCTCCCGCCCTGAATATAACCCAGGTCGCGACGGCACTGCGTGATCAACCTACGCCGTCAATTCCGGTGCATGCGCGCTGTTCATTTGCAGTCTGGACACTGAGGGTAAACATGCTGTGGCTCTGACTGCAGTGCTGAGAGGGACTCCTGCGGAAGCAAGAGGAGAACGGGGTTGGGATCGGGGAGGCGCCCCACGGCAGCACCTGCCGCTGGGCGACAAGAGTAGTCGCTATATTTAGCGACAAAGTCGCTATATTTGTATTTGTTAAGAAAGTGTCTTTCTATTGGGCTTGAAATGAAGAGAACACAGTTTGTAAAACTCAATCTGTAAACAGGAACATTTAAAATATTTAAAAAAACTTCAAAAAATATGAAAGATACCATTTATTTTTTATCAAATTTGAGAAAACAGGGACGTTACTCTTTTTTTATTAGAAATATGTTTCAAAGTTTCATTTCTAGACTACATTTTTTTTTATTCCCTTCACAAAACATGTTCTTTGTCTGCAAAAGTAATGCAACAAAATTCTTTCCATATTCAAGTTGCCTTGGTCCAGCAGCACCTTCCAAGCAAACAGGCTGTTGCTGGAGCAGCAGATTATCTACCGCTCAGAGGGAGGGGTTAGATAAACTCAGGAAAGCCAGTTTTGTTCCAGAATGCAACCTCAGCCTAATCAAACTCTCTAAATTCTTGGAGAATTTATCCACCTAATGCAATAATCTGTTGCAGAATTAGGGTATTCTTTAGTGACAGAACTACATTTTTTTTTATAACTACAGTTTTTGATCCGGCAAACTCGTCAGTTGCCAGTTTCTTTAGTCTGTACTGTATACATCTTATGTTGTAAAATTGCCCTCGCTGTACAGTCTCTTATTGCCTTTTTTTAATCTTTTTTCTACTTGCCTGCTTCCATTTGCTTGTCATTTTGCTGTTGTTGAACTGTATTTTCTCCCACTGTGGGACAATATTTCTATTCAGTTCTATTCTGTTATTGCTTTTATCAATTTTTGTCGGCAACTTTTCATGTACACTTTAAGTTTCTTAAGTAATGATTCATTTATTTATCTTTTTTATTGTATTTGATTAAATTTATTCAGACGAAAAAAATCTCCAGCTGAACAGCCTTGCAAATATTATCATTCTACCTAATAAATACAGTGAAAACAATGTAATTAAGACAGAATATAGCAGAAAACAAAGGCTATTAAATTTGAAGGCCACTGCTGTGCAGTCCCCCTGTCTTTTTTTTCTTCTGTTGTTTGAGGTAACAACAACTTACATGACATTATCTTCTTCCTGCTTGTCTCCCTATTAGGAAATAAAATTAGTTTAGGTGCCCAAAACCCAATTACTGGCTTAGATAGAACCTATCCGATGTGTCGTTCCATGTCTGTGTAAAAAGGTTGAGGAAAAAACATTGATTTAAGTGCCTCTTACTGAAAAGAGGTGGGAAAATCTGTGTGATATTCTTTTCTTGTGCCTGAAACTGGTCCTAGGACTTTGGTATGGAGAAAAACGGAGGTGTGTATGATCGGAATGGCAAAAATGCAGTGACAAGGCAATGCATGCCTTAGATATGTGTCATCTGTTAACAAAAAATGATAAAAACCGGTTTGGCATGAGTCTTTGGGAAAATGAATGCAGGACCTGGAAGGAAGGATTAAGTGAAACTATGTGACTCTAACCAGTTTGTGTAGGCAGATCCTATTGCTGTGTGTAGATTAAACTGCATGAAACCTACCATCCCCCAGGCCATCCTCTGTTTACACAGCACATATGCAACTTTCCCACAAAAACTACCAGCTCTTGATGTGTCTGTTTAGGCTATGCTTTAAAATGAATTATCAATGCATTTAGTTCATTTGAAAGATGCCAAGATAGTGACAGGAAAAGAATGCGGCCAAGTACAGAGAGATCCTGGAAGAAAACCTCTTCCCGAGTACTCTGGACCTCAGACTTGGCTTAAGGTTCACCTTCCAAAAATACAATGACCCTAAGCACACAGCCCTGACCTAAAAACAAATGAGCATCTCTGAAGAGACCTGAAAATGGCGGACCAACCATGCTCACCATCCAAACTGACAGAACTGGAGAGGATCTGCAAGGAAGAATGACAGAGGATCCTCAAGTCCAGGTGTGAAAAGCATCTTTGGCACCACCCCGTAATTGACATTTATGCACTATTTTTGCACGCCAAGTATCACTCTACTTGGATTTATCACTTTACTTGGATTTTCACTTTATTTGGATTTAGTTTCTACATATGCATAGATATACGTACATTTATATATATATATATATATATATATATATATATATATATATATATATATATATACATATATACAGAAGAGCTATATGTGTTTATATTTTATCTCTTTTTGTTCCTATTTTTTAGCTTTATCATATTGTGTAGTTGGATGTGTGTATATATTATATAAAACTGTAACTGGAGCGTGTAACAAAAGTAATTTCCCTCTGGGATTATTAAAGTATTTCTGATTCTGATTCTGATTGTGATCTTGCATTATTCCCAAGAAGACTCATGGCTGTACCATCTCCAAAGGGTGCTTCTACTCAATACTGAGCAAAGAGTTTAAATCCATATGATGATTTGATATTTTAGTTCTTTTTTAATAAATTTACAAGAATTTCTACATTGCGGTTTTATTTCTGTTAAGATGGGGTGCCGAGTGTACATTAATAAGACACCAATGAATTTAGCAAAAGGCTGCAATGAAAAAATACTGTATATACTGCTTACACTGTAATTATATATATATATATATATATATATATATATATATANCGAGGGAAAAATATTGATACATTAAAATATCCCAATATCTTCATATGCTGATATATTGCCATTTAAAAACACCATATCAATCTCTTTTACAAATGAAATATTGCTATATGTCATCGTTATGCTACGAAATCCCCCGAAAATCCACGAAACTTTGCCATATTTTTATATGTTGATATATTGACGCGGTATCGATCTATTTTACTAACAAAATCTCACAAGAATTATATATATATATATATATATATATATATATATATATATAGGTGCCAGAGACTCCGTCATGGGAGGATAAGCCCCTACAAGGAATGTACCACCGAAACATAGTCGAAGTGGTAGATATCAGGAAACTCTACCACTGGCTTAACAAAGCATTGGCTAAGAACACTTGTTTTTCTTTACTTAACTGCTTTTTTCTTGCCATAATACAAATTCTATCAGCTGTGTATCCACCTGACTTCTGCACAACACAACTGATGGTCCCAACCTCATATATAAGGCAAGAAATCCCACTTATTAAACCTGACGGGGGACACCTGTGAAGTGAAAACCATTTCAGGTGACTACCTCTTGAAGCTCATCAAGAGAATGCCAAGAGTGTGTGAAGCAATAATCAAAGCAAAATGTTGCTATTTTGAGAAACTAAATTATTGGTAAAATGTGGTAAAATATATATATTGTTATATATATTAAAGACTTCATAAATGTAATAATTAATGTCATGATCTTGGCGCTGATGACTGGTCTGGTTACTTATTTCTTTCACCTGCCCAGCTCTTATACACCTGCTTTAGTCTCTTTAACCTGCCTGCTTCCAGTCATTAGTGCCAGATTATTCAAGCCTTTGGTGAGAGTTCTCTAGTTTACCTGTATGTTTCTTATTGCCTTATCCTGACCTTAACCTGTTCTGCATTGGTCCTCTGAGCCTGCCTGTCCCCTTTTAAACTGTTTGCCTGACCTGTCTTTGGAGTCCTGCTGGATTCTGTGTGTTGACCAAACCTGGAACTGTTTCTTGACACCGTCCTGGATTTCCTTTCGTTACCTCTTCAGACGTCTGATCAAATGGTTCTGACTTCCGAGCATGACCTCTACACCAGCTTTGGCATTGTCCTGTGGATTATCCTGCCTTCCTTCATCTGCTCGAAATTTGATGTCTGCCTGTTCTCCGTCCTCCAGGAGTTCGGCATCTGGGACTCTCTGGGCGGTGCCCACCTGCATCTTGTTGGTAGCCAACTGGCTTGGACCAACCTCATTCTCTGGGCACGGACTGAACTATAAGAACATGTTAGTGACTCACGTTCATTATCATCGTCTGCCAGATAGATGTGGTTGCTAACCTTTGGTCTACTCTTGCAGAGGTTCCTGCCATAGAGGTTTTCCTCATGAGTCACAAGGGAAAATTGATCATTCAGTCAGAACAGTCAACTTATGCTTAACACTTGTTGTGGTTTCTGGAATTTATTTTAGAGTGCTTTACAACAGCTATTTTTACTTGTTGTAGTAAGGTGTTATACTGTATGTGGTTCAACATTTGTTAATGCAATACATGACATTTTATTTAATTTACACTATTGGACCTCCCTTGTTTTAAAGAGCAGCAGGCACCACTGATCTATATATATGACTAAACAGAAATAAGAAAGAACAGTAAAGTGGCCATTAAGTGTAGGAATTGATTGATTTTTATAAAGTAAACATTTTTTCAGTAAAAAAAATTCAATCACATGCCACAGGATACATTAAGATGATGTTTAAAAAAAACACTGAAGCCTGGTTTGAACCCAGCACAAATCTATGCTCCTCATTTATAGAGGTTTGATTGGATTCATCTCTTAGTTCTCTGTGAAATGTGCAGAACATGCAGTTTGAGGACAAACTTGTGAAGCATAGGTCATTGCTGCTCCGGAATCCATGCATTTAATTCCATTTTAATAAGATGTCACTGTGGTAATTGAGCGTTGCATGAGCAGGGTTGCAATTCCATCGCCCTGTTAAGAATAACTAATAATTATCTTCCCCTGCCATTAAGCAGACTTAGGAGAATTGTATTTAAAATCACCAGTGTTGAGTCTGTCAAATTTTATTTAACCAGATTAAAGGTTAATAGTCTCTATATGAAATGATAGGATTTAGAAATTCTTTCAAATGTTCATCTTTTTTTTTTCTTCCAACAAGAAGAATGTACCCTGAGTACACATGAACTGCTTCAAAGAGGTGAATCAATAGGTTTTGCTATTAAAATCTACTTCACCTTATTTTGAACCCAATATGTAGACTCAAGATCATGCTTCACTGTAATGTACATGTCAGGTTTAACAGGTCTGAAGGCAATTATCTGTAATCTAAATGCCTGCTTTGGCAATATTGGCAATACATTATTTGAGTGTGCAGTGTTTTGTCACACCATTCCATTGAGATAAGGGGATTTGGTGAAGAATTAGAAAATATTGCTTTAATATGAATTCAAACCAACATTTAAAATTGGTGTTATATGAACTAATTTATGCATGATGTAGGCAACGTGGCTTCCCACATACAGTAAGGCATCACATATTGGTGGGCACCACATGCACCCTGGTTACAAACTACCTTCATGGTAATTAGATGTAAAGTAGGATCCATATCCCCTTAGATAAATTGAATTGTTTCTTTTTTATTGTTATTATTTGTAAACCATTTCAGAAACCAGTTAAAATGTAGATACTATATAATGGGTAACTGGGTCTATTAATATGGACCTACTCAGGGAACCAAAGTGAGTATACTGCAAGGGCCCATTCTCACAACAGGCCCATTTAACACCCATCCAATCTGAGCAAAATCTATATTGGGGCCTACAACATCTTTTAGCTGAAAAGCTGGACATAAAAAATGGAGAAAGCCTGTACATGAAACTTTACATTTGTACTTTTAATCAAATAAAAAATAAAAACCTTTTCATAACAAATATGCTAAAACATTCAAAACTTTATTGTCCTACCTTAAACTGTTTTACCAAAGCAATAATCAGCAGCCAAATAATATTCTTGTATGGTCAATACCGTTTTTCTTTACTGGTAACATGGAGCCCTATTTTATTCCCACTGGTTACAATAAAACTCAATTTATGCTTCATATCCGTTCTCCAATAGCTCCACAATTTCCCATTTTTCACTCCGCTGGGCTATGTTCAGAGCTGTAGATCCAGAAGAGTCTTTCAGTGTGCGGTCTGCACCATTCATCAGCAGACCTTTAACAATGGACACACAGCCATGTTGGGCAGCCAGGTGTAAAGGTGTGGCATTTCCTGAGTTCACTACATTGACATCTGCCTGATGTGATATCAAGTGTAGGACACATGGGAAACTAACACTAGTACAGGCAACATGCAGGGGTGTCCATCCCTCACTGTCCTCTTTGATGTTTGGGTCCGCTTTTGCTGCCAGGAGCTTTGCCACTACCTCTGATTCGCTTTGGTGGCAGGCCAGGTGCAGTGGAGTCCATCCGTTTTGGCCTTTTACATTCACTGAACCACCTGTACTTTCCAGAGAGACCACCACAGAGTCATGTCCTCTTAGGGCTGCCAGGTGCATGGGAGTCCACCCTTGGTCAGTCTTGGAGTTTGGGTTAGCTCCATTTGCCAGTAGCTGCCTGCAAATACCTGCATGGCCCTTCAAAGCAGCCAGATGAAGTGGAGTGTATCCCCTGATGTTTGAAATGTCAGTTTTGACCTCCTTAGTCAACAAGAGTCTTACTACACGATTATGGCCTTGCTCTGCTGCTAGATGAAGAGCAGTGGAAAAAAAATAGTCAGTAGCATCGGGATCAGCCCCCCGTCCAAGGAGAAGTTTGACTATGTTGAGGTGTCCATAGGAGCAGGCAAGATGGAGGGGTGTTCTTCCTTCATCCTCCTCTGGGGCGACAGTGGCGTCCTCCGACAGCCGCGAAAGTAGCAAGCGCACCACTGTTTCATGGCCATTCTGACATGCCAGATGAAGCGGCATCCAACCAGCCTTTTCTTGGGCATCAGCCTCAGCTCCTTTTTCTAGCAGCAGACGGATGGTTCTGTCGTCACCGTTTTGTGCAGCAAAATGCAAAGGTGTCCACTGGTCTTCGTCTCCTTGAGTTGCATCTGCTCCATGTTCCAGCAGCAAAGAGATGATGTCAGAAAACCTGGTGAAAAGAGAAATATTTTAACCTTTTTTCTGTATTGCGCTTTGTTGAACACAAATATTGACATGAATTACGAAAGAACAGACAATAAAAGGCTACAACAGAGAGTCTTCTGTTTTTTTGAGGGTTATAGATTGAAACTCATAAGGTATCTTGATTTAGTAAAAGGTGTATACAAAATGGTCCTTCAAGCTTTTATAAAGGCATGTCCAAATCTGAAGTTTAACATATACAGTATTTCAGTCATACTGCACCTTCTCTATACATATTCTAAGAAACTTCCCAGCACGATTTATTTTGTTTTTAAATTTTAAAAAGCTAGTTGGAAGAATATGATCAATTACAAAATGAAGACAAACACAAGAAGGATGTTATAGGGCTTGACAGGTAAGTCCAAAATTATTTGTACACCTGGAAGATTAAGAATCAAAATAAGTCTCATTTAATTCAGTTAAAGTTAATTCAGTTTTCCTCTCAAGGCACTTAACAGTTCACCAGATCATCCTGTCAAATTGTTTCCAAGTTTTCTAAGGAAAACTAGCTTATTGCATCAACTCACTGACCTGGGAGGCAATCCCTCACACTAAGCATGCTTGTTACGACACTGGAGAGGAAAAACTCCCTTTTAACAGGAAGAAACCTCCGGCAGAACCAGGCTCAGTTTGAGCGGCCATCTGCCGAGGTCAACTGTAAAAGGCGGCCCTAACCAGGAAAAACACAGCCAGGCAGACAAGCTCCGAGCCAGCTCCCATGTCAGAGGATGAAGAGAGAACAACATATGTGAGAAGGAGGATTTTAAATTCTATTCTTGATTTAACAGAAAGCCAATAAAGAGCAGCTAGGATAGGAGATATGAGATCTCTCTTTTTCATTTTCATCAGAACTCTAGCTGCAGCATTTTGGATCAGCTGAAGGCTTTTAACTACAGTTTGTGGATCTCCTAAACGCAAAGAATTACAATAGCCCAGCCTTGAAGTAACAAATGAATGGACTAGTTTCTCAGCATCACCCTGGACAGGATATTTCTATTTTTTGCAATATTCCTCAGATTAAAGAATGGAATTCTAGAAACCTCTTTAATATGGGGTTTAAATGACAGGCCCTGATCAAAAATAACTCCAAGATTTTGAACTTTATTATCTGAAATTAGTTGAATCCCATCCAAATAAAGTGTCTGACTAATCAACTTCTTTTTCAAAGACTCTGGTCCAAAGGCTATGACTTCTCTTTTGTCTGCATTCAGGAGCAGAAAGTTAAGAGTCATCCTGGTTTTTATGTGCTTACAACATGCCTGTAATTTATGTAATGGGTTAGCTTTATCTGGATTTATAGACGCATATAGCTGAGTATCATCAGCATAACAGTGGAAATAAATCCCATGCTGTCTAATAACTCTACCGATTAGGAGCATATATAAAGCAAAGAGAATTGGCCCTATCACTGATCCCTGTGGTACCCCACAGGTAACCTTTGAGCATGAAGAAGAGTTATCATTAAATTGAACAAACTGAAATCGGTCAGATAGATAAGATTTAAACCAGTCTAGTGCTGTGCTTTTAATTCCTACAAAATATTCAAGTCATCTAAAAGAATATTATAGTCAACTGTATCAAATGCAGCACTGAGATCTAACAGGACGAGCACAGATACAAGTCCATTATCTGGGGCCATGAAAATATCATTAACAACTTTGACCAGAGGTGTTTCAGTGCTACGATGAGCTCTAAAGCCAGACTGAAATCTTCAAAAAGTTCATAATGGTGTAAGTGGTCGCACAATTGTTTGGCAACTACTTTCTCAATAATTTTAGATAAAAAAGGAAGATTGGATATAGGTCTATAATTGACCAATTCATCTGGGTCAAGAGACGGTTTCTTAAATAAAGATAATAACAGCAACCTTAAAACCCTTGGCTACATATCCTGTAACAGGGATAGATTTATCACATCTAAAATGTAGGACTAGATCAAAGGGAATACCTCCTTAAATAATCTGGTTGGAACTGGATCTAACATACAAGTTGAAGGCTTAGATGGAGATGATAGTTTTGCTTACTCTAAAAGTTCCACTGGATCAAAGCAATCTAAACCCAGTTCAGAATCTATGGCTACCTCAGATTCTGCCTCACCTTCCAGAGATAAACCAATCATAGTTAGAGGAGCGCTAATGATCTTTTTAATAAGATCAATCTTAATTTAATCAATCTCATTTATAAAGCGTATATCGTATATATATATCGTCGTCTCCCGCTTTATCCGGAACCGGGTCGCGGGGGCAGCAGACTAAGCAGAGACTCCCAGACTTCCCTCTCCGCAGACACCTCCTCCTTTTTATAAAGAATCCCATAAAATCATTACTGCTAACAGAATGTGCAAAAAAACATTCAAACTAAGGGGAAATTAACAGAGACAAAAATACAAGAAGAAGACACAAAACAAAAATGCATAAGCCAAAGGGGTATATTGTAACTAAGAAAATAGTGAAAACCTGAAAAATAAAAAACTGTTGTGAAAGATAATTTCTTGGCCTTGTTTTCTAGCTATTCAAATGATAAGAAGTTTGAGAAGTAATCCTCCTGCTTGTTGTTTCATTACTTTTATTTATTGTTTATTATTAAATCTAAATTTTGCCCTTTTTTGGTTGTCTTCTTTTGATTAAGCAATCTTTTTTTTGTTTTGCATTTTGCTGTAGTAAGAACATCCTTTCTGCATAAGAGCGTTATTTAAATTTTTTTTTTTTCCAAACAGAATAAAATGTGTAAAACATGATGAGTTTATTATTGTTCTTCCCAAAATGTTAATACATTCAAAACACAACAACAACTCTGCCTGCTCCACTCATAGAACACTTTGTGCTCAGATTTTCATACAGACCTTTGCAGAACAGCGATGATAAGGGGAGTGTAACCTCGAGCAGTTGTACAGTTCACTTCAGCACCCAGACTCAGGACATGCTTGACACTTTCTGCATCACCGCTGGCTACTGTGAAGTGAAGTAGGCTCTTTCGGCCTGAATACTGTGTCTGCACGTCCTCCCTTTTCACAGACTGCCTGAAACTACTAAAGTCCTTTTTGGATAGCATAGCGATAATGCCATACTTGCCATGTTGGTCATCTGTGAAAGGAAAACAAGGTACAGAAGTGCAGATCAGGCAATTGTAAAATAAAGTTGCAAAGAACTTTGCTCTCTTAAAGCTAACCTTTCTTATTTCATTACATAACTGCATGTTTGAAATACTACAGGGCGTGGCTTTGACAAGAAAGGAGAAGTTAGTAATTTGCCCTAAGGTGTTGTCTTTGTCTTGGAAGCTCAACTTCATGTATATTCGTAAACTTTACTTAAACTTAGTCCTACACACACAAATAAAACACTGACAAGTCCAAAGTCACTTTCTTAACATGCATTCTGGTTTGGTGACACTGGTAATACCTTCACAGATTACTGTTTGCTTTATTCTTCTTTTTTTTGCAAATAAATTGTTTCAAACATGAATAAGGCTGATTATGTGAGGTTATTAAAAGCAAATCAAAAAGATCAAACCTTTTCACAAGCTGTAAGTCAGAAGAGCTTAAGTTATATTTATATGCCATATTTAACCTTATGCTGACATAACTTTTAAGTGACCCACATAAAATGAAAATGGCATGCATTTGTTCAACATGTTAAAGCTTAAATGAATTATAGTTCAAATAGTCTTCTAAGAGTTGCCTTATAAGTAAACATAGTCCAAGTATATGTGTCATTCTCAAATTGTGCTTTTCTGTGACGGCCTCAGAGGTTCCTTAGAGGATGTTAGTAGACAACTGGTATCATGATGACCAAGAAACACAGCAGGGAGTCCAGGGATCATGTTTAGATCAAAGCATTAGTTATATTATAGCATCAGTTATGCTATAAAAATATCAAGCTGTGAATATCTCACAGACCTCTGTTTTCATCAAAAAATGGAAAGAGGATGGCAGAGGTGCGTACTGTAGCTTCTCAGCATAGAGAAGTAGAATACAGAGCACGTATATTGTAGTGTTTCCACAATACACAAAATGTAGTTGTGTATAGTGGAAACACAAGGCATTACTCTGAACAAACCAATCAGTCCACCACAGAGATGGGAAGTAACGAAGTACAAATACTTCATTACTGTACTCAA
>NW_015150603.1:196530-204598 GCF_000732505.1 Cyprinodon variegatus
GTAAGAGTGAATGTGACCATCATTAGTTGTTGCCACAGATTTGGATTTTGATCGAGGCATTCAAACACATAAATTGTATGTTTTAGTTGTCATGCTGAAAGGAAACAACTGCCAGATTTATACAAATTATTTTTTTTATTTGGAATTGGCTCGCTCTATATTAACATTAGTTCAGAGGAACAGTAATCTTGACAACATGATTCTTCCCGCCCCTAGTTTTACCATGGGTTTGTTCACTTTTGGTAACTTTTTGTTTACTGCATGACTTATGATGTATTCCTCAGATAGAGCAGAGGATGTTTAAAAAGTCCTCTAGACTGCTTCTCATATTAATCCTCCTCTTGCCCCATCTGTCAGTCTAGATTGATCTGTTCTCCCTGAAATGCATAATTTCTTGTAGATTGTTTTATCATCTAAGACTGCAATAAAATTCTTAATGACTTCCTTCCTCACCTGCATGTTGTTTCATTTTATAGAACACCTGCATACACATAGAAATTAAATCAAACCCAGCCAGACTCTGTTTACTTATAGGTTACTAATAAAGGTTGCTCAAGGCATGGTTTATTGATATTGGAACAAACGGAGTAGACTAGAAATGCAATAAACAACTTTTAGATTTCCTTTTCTTTCTACCTCTCTGATGCACCATATGCTAGCTTTTGTTTGTTTATCACATAGAATTTCAGTAAAATGCTTTAAGGTTTGTGGTCTCTGGGTCATATTTGCTGGACTGACATGTTGGACTACAGCAGTAAGATCTTTGAAGCCACAATGAATTTAAGCTTTAAAGACATGTTTTACTTTTAAAGTGAACTTGTTAAAAGTTACATGACTCCCCGCTATAGCAACAGTAATAAATCTGTTTGATGTGGAGATGTGATTTATTTCAATTCATTAATTCCTACCTGCATAGGGTTTCTGCTGTGTCAGTATCTCCCACATCACAATCCCGAAGCTGCAGATCAAAGCAGAAAGAAGCTGTTCAGTGATCAAATTGTATTTACCATTTTAAGATTTCAGGGAATTTTGTGACCTTTACTATGTCACACAAAGGACACTAACAATTCCCCCGTCCTTCTTTCTGACACATCCAACAAAATAATTTAAAAAAAAGGGCACCACACCATGAATCAGATGGGAGAAAAATGCCGGATATCTCTTTGACTGGAAGATACCAGAAACATCCAGAATACAGAGGAGAAATAGTGTACGCTGTGTGAATGTTGGGTTGTGCACTGAATCAAAAAATGAAATACAGAGATTCTGATTGTGTCCTCTGAAAAAAGCCCCTTGCAGGTCACCTGTAAACATCAAAAGCAGTTCCTGGTGAATCAGAGCACTGGGTGAAGACTTCAGGAGGAATGTAATTTATGTTGCCTCGTGCTGTCAGGCGCTCCATCAACACAGTCTTGCTCATGCCATCTTCCCACTGGATTATACCATAATCTGAAATCTGAAGCAAGAAGAGCTGGATTTACTCATCAGCATTCATGACTATGTAATACGCAGGCAGGTATATCACTGACCTTGACATGAAGATGATCATCCAGTAGGATATTGGATGTCTTGAGGTTAAGATGCAGCAGCGGAGGTTTCATGCTGTGAAGGAAATTCATGCCCATGGAGATTTCATGAATCATCTGAAACTTCTTCTTCCACATAAAGTTGTGACTGGCAAGGAGATTGTTCAGGGATCCATTAGTCATGTACTCCATAACGACAGCATTGGCTTCGCTGCACACTCCATAGATGGACATAATGTATTTGAACTTTAGTTTTGCTATGTTAGATACTTCATCACTTATTTTCCTGTGACATAAAAAGAAAAAAAATCACCCATTATTTCAATGAACAAAATTCTGGTTTGATAATTAATCACTCTTGTAAGTTAAATTGTTAGAGTTCATACATCCCACTCAGAACCACTATATATATTTAGTTTTTATACATCCCATGAATGTTTAATGAGCCAGAGGTGGACAAGAACTATCTGAATTTTGAATATAGGAAGATTTATCCAATCTAAAACCATCTAGAGGGAGGTCATGCTATAAGATAAACATTTATGTCTGAGTTTCAGTGAGTTGACCAAGGCTGACTTCTTTGGTGCAAACTAATTAGAAAAGAGGCTCATAAACAAGTCAAAAGCCACAAAGCCCATCATAAACTGGAGGATTATGTCACTGAATTCAAACTTTAAAAAATCCTTGTTAAACATATCATGACATCATTCTGCCATGGTAAAAGAATTGTTTATATATGAAACAGAAGCCTGAGAGTTTTCTCAACGTACATCTTACCTGTAAAAGTTGTTACCACACAAGGTTGCATCAAAGGTTTTCAATGCACACTTCTCCCGCCAGAGCTTCACTTTGACTTTGTACACCTGGCCAAATTTGCCTTCAGCCACCTTAATCCAATCTGCCTCAAAGTCATCCTTTTTGAAGTCCCTGAACTGTCCAGGGGATCTGTCACAGCAATCCATGAGTAGAAGGAAACACAGAATGTTCTTACCGTCCAATCCTACAGCGAAAAATTGTCTTAACCTTCAGATCCATCTAAGCCAGTTAATCTACAGAAACCTGTGATTCATCCGGTGAACTGAAAGTTCACAACATACACGAGAGCTTTGACAGGTTACAGCTGGTTGCAGAGACAGTTTAGAGTTTTGAACTGTGGGAGGAGCTGAAGCTGAAAGCTTGTTTGTGTTGTAATGTCGCTCAACCAGTTTTCCTACCCTCAGGTTGCGTCAATGAACAACTCTGTAATCTATTCAACCTAAACTTAAAATCTCTTCTCTTCAATAGTAAGATAACGTCGAACTGTCCCGAACATTCAGATTGAACAACAGCAGCAGGGCATCCATTCCAACCGCTAAGACAATATCTACACACTGTGTTTCAGGCGTGTATTTACAGTAAGTTAACTGCCTAATGAACCATGCACTTCCTTCTAAATGTACTTTAACAAGGCATTTAACCCCCAGCAGTCTCAGTGGAAAGGTTCAGTGCTTTCCAAGTTGAAGTTAAAGAAATGGCCATTTAGCTAACACCAGGAGTGTATTTATGGAACAGCAAGATACACAACTGCTCTGAATAATGTAAAATTTAAGTTGTCTTATAAAATATATCTTATTAAGAACATTTTATTTATCAAACATGAATTAAGTCTGTCAGTATATAAAGCTTTCTGTCATTCAGCCTCATTTGTCTCTTTCTATTGTAACTGTCGCATCTGTTTTTATGTATAGTGTAACCTATTCAGCAGGACTTTTGTCTTTTTAGTTTCCTGAGTCCTTGTATTCTGCATTATTTTAGAACAGCTTTGTTTACAGACGTCTTTTCTCAGATAACTCTTTCCAGTCTCTTCACGGATTGAACAATAACCTCAAAGCCAGCTGTTCTCTTTGAGATTAGAGAAACTATCAAAGCTTTCCTCAGCTGGAGTCCATACACAATCAAATGACTGCTGTTATAAGGCAAGGTTAGGTAAGGACAGCAGCTTTTGTATTTTAGCAGAAACTTTTGAAAGGTGCAGGTTAAAATAGTTTTTTAATCAAGTGATTACTGCTATTTCAAAGTATTCATATAAACAATGCCATGGATTTCCTCTGAATCTATTACTGTGATTAAAAAACTTCTACATCTACAGTTTTCCCTATTTATCTACAAAATAATAATTTTAACTGGTTGAAGCAGACAGAAACAGAAATATTACAGTTTTGCCTAAAGGACTAATATAGTTATAGCCTTGCTCATTTAGGTTGTTTAATGTCTTGATTAAATATTTGTTTATTCTCTTAAAAAACAGACTTTGCATTTAATCAGGCATGGCCCATGTTTACAGATGTTTGTGAGGGAAAATGGGTAAATGTAGCATTTCTGCAGGCACAGAGTGAATTATTTACCCAAAAGAAATAGGATTTTGATGAGTGAACCTTCATAATTGATGAGTGAAAGTTCATTATAATGTAGTGATAGAGAAAACACTTTTTTGTTTTGTTTTGACAAATATAGGGTAGGTTTGAAGTCCACTGTAGGTCTTTCTGCGTTTAAGGCTGGTCTGCTTTGTCTGTGGCAGATTTTTATCCAGCACTGCCTTGCCTTTGCTTCACTCCATCTTACTATCTTCTCTGGCTAGATTACCTGACCCTGCTGAGAAAACTGATGGGAATAATGTGTTGTGGTGATGTGAAAAGATCTCCCACATTGTCTACTTATCTCACTGCCTTCTTCACATGTTTTCTTTGTCTCCTATGGCTTGTTATAAACTAAGATTCTTTTGGCTTTATTTCAACAAGTTATCTCTTACTGCTACTCTTTCCAAGGGCAGATTTATAACCTACATGACTCATATTTTTTGTGTCAATCAGTTTTCTAGAGTATCTACTGTATTTTACGTTTCCCAGAGCTGTGGATCTCTGCAGCTCTTCCAAGGTTGCTGTGGACTCTTTGTTGCCACCTGATGGTCAGGACTGAGTAAGATGTGCTATAATTTATTTATGGACATGTTAAAACCTAACTCTTCTTTGTGCTTCTTCACAGCATTCTTCCTTACCCTTCTGTAGTCTTCCTCAGTTTTTGTGATGCTGTTTTGTTAAGGTCTTCAGAAAAAGGTTGTATTCATACTGATATCAAATTATAACTAACTGGTTCATATTTTTCTTAGCTGACTTTTAAAAGCTGAAGGGATATTAGTATAATGTGAAGTCAACGTAAATTAATGTCAAACATCTAAATTATGCACAATAGTTGTGTTGGTCTATCATATGAAATGATAAATGAAAAATATTTAACTTCAAACATGTAATGTCTAAAAAACATAGGACACGTGTGAATACATTGTTAAAGCATCATAGTGAGTCCAAAATTTTCATCACCCCAAATTGTTTAAGAAATCTGGTGTTTAATAGAATTTATTTGAGGCAATTGTGGTAAACGGGAGGTCTTCAAATAAAATGAGAAAGAAAAATGCTCTGTGTTAACCTTCCTTTGTTTTAATTCCTACCTGCTTCTCCATTTGATATCAAACTATCGTTTACAACCTAATAATCTGGAGACATAAGGTCATATCACAGTATTAAGGCATATACATACCTTTTATGTAGAGAAAAATTGGGGGGGAATCCTTAGGGTTTCTTGCCATTTATGGAGATATTTAGCCCACAGGCTTCTTCATTTCTAGCAGTTATAGTATAATATACCTCCTGAGGAGCAAATAATGAAAACCTCTAAATTGTGCTTAGCCCACCTACACAGTACAATACTTATTTCTTTTTTTTTTCTTTGTTCTTGTCATCCTCCAGGTTTCATACCCTGGTGATGTATATTTGATTTATTAGGATTTTGGTTTTATAACATGCCTGGTAAGTTAGCTCCAGGTCCAGATGGCTCTTTCATTTCTTCCCCTTGTACACATGCTTTGAGCTGGATCTCTGTTCATGCTTGAATTTTTAAGGCATGGTTAGAAGCTCAGATTTAATGAATTGGCTTCAATAGTATCGCAGCCTTTTTTTTAGTATTCTATAGAGCAGCAGTGCCTGGATTATTCTGTGAAATGCCTGCTGCAAACCAAAAACCAAAATGTGTAAATGCATTACTAAAGGGCTTTATTTAATTGAAGATTGCTGATTACTTCAACACACTAAAACAACTAATGGTAACTTTAAAAACCCTTGAAAAAAATTAAATAAGACATGAACAGAAAAAGATGCTTCAAAAAAATCTATTTGGTTCAGAGTATTTCTCTGCACAGACACACAACCACGAACGTTCAAAACAATACATACTAATTACAAGCCATATTTACATTGTTTTGTCTTTATTAATCAACACTCCCAAAGAGAAAATCAACGCCAGGCTGAATAATGAACTATCAAGCCCACAACCTTTCAAGTCGCCTAATTTATGAAAGGAGGTGGTGAAAAATGAATTTAACATTCACTGACAGCCATAGTTTCATGCTTCACTAACTCCCATTATTATTTAGGACAGACCCGTGGATTGATGCTCCAATGAAAACCAGGAAGTCGTGATCAGATTTCTGATAGGCTACCTGAGGGGAGAAGTCTGTCTCCAGTGATGGAAGCTTGCAGGGCCAGCCAATCATATTAGCAGGCTACACTACAACAGCTAATCTGACTGGTTAGAGCTAAAGGTCTTTTCTATTGCCCCATATGTCCTCTAACACCTTAACTCAAGCCTCTCAATCACAGATGTGGGCAAACATAAGTAAATCACAACTAGATCATAAAGGGCAATGCTTTTTTGTTTTCCCTGGATCAAAGTGTGTCAGTGACTCACTTTTGAGCTTTTATTTGCCCTTTCCTTAACTCTCAAAACATTTTTGGTGAAGTCTTGGCACATCTATTTTAACGCCAAGGTGGAAAATATGCAGTAAACAGCAATAACACTCACTCAAGGAGGCTGTTGTGTGATTTAGATCCAATTAGAATACCAACCCTATTTAGCATAATTAAAATAAAAGCACGACCATCTGCTTTCATAAGTACCCTAATTAGTGCTCTAAGTAGAGTGAGATAGCCTCAGACATAAGTGATCAAACAGCATCATGAGGACCAGGGAAAATACCAGACAGGGCAGAGTTAAAGTTGTGAAAAAGTTTTAAGAAGGAGCAGAGTATGACAAATTATTCCATACTTTAAAATCTCACTTTTCAAATCAATCCATCATCTGAAAGAATAAATGTGAAACGATAAAGCAGTTCTACCTGAACTGCCAAACAGGGAGAAGGAGAGCATTGATCACAAAAGCTGTCCAAAGCTCCACATTAAAGAAGTGGCAGATATCCAAACTTCAGGGAAAAAAAATCTATATCTATCACAGCTATTAGTCTTTCACATATCTAGTCTTTATGAAGGAAAATCATGATGAAAGACACTCTTCAAAGAGACACAGCAAACATGTGGAGTTTGGCTTATATTCTAATCTCTACGTGTTGCAGAATATGAACACTGCTCATCCCCTTGGATGTAAAATGCTCACAATACAACACAGCTGTGGCAACAACCTGCTATCTGAATATATAAATGGAGATAATTTTAAAATGCCTTGTGTTACCTACCACAAAATATCCAAAAGGAATATATTGATGTTTGTCGTTTTCAGAATGAGGGATCACTGAAAATCTAATGCTATTGAATATCTTTATATTATTTAGCATTGCATGAATAATCTGAACTGAGACGTCTCAGGCACTGCTGTGTCAGAAAGCTGCTGAACAAGTCTTTCAAGTCTCCAGAATGCAGGTAAAGCTTAAGACCACGAGTCTATGGTAACATAAAAAACACTGACAGTAGATAACTTTTTGGTTCTCAGTACATCATAAATAATATAAACCAAAAGGATCATAGAGAACTTGATAAAGAAGCATACAGTAGATCATGCGCTATGACAATTAGACTCCTTAAAAAAATGAAGGCCTATGTTTTGGATAAACCTTGGGGAACATTAAACGCTTCATTAAACCATGAATGATTTTTGACTTTTAGAGTAATTTTGATGGAAGGGAAATAGGTTTAGCAGCCCACTTTTCTAAAATAAAGTGGGCTGAAGAGAGAGTGAAAGCTACAGAATATTGCTGGTGTTGGGATCCTCTGGCTTGCCCACCAGAGGGCGCCGAGGATCCTCTTCTGCTCTCTTTTGTCTCTTTCCCTTAGGGCTGGAGTCACTGTCAAGGTTCTGGAGATTACCCTCTGCCTGCAGCAGAGTGCGCCGTGGGTCCTCCTGAGCTGAACCTCCCACACACCTGTGGCTGATCTACTAATCAGGAGGACCACAGTATATAAACTGACTTCAGACCTTGATTCCACGCCGCAGTGTTGATCTTAGTTGGTTAGCTTCCTGAGCCTCTGTTACTGAAGAATCTTCGTTATCTCAAGTGTGAGATCAGATTCTAACTCTTCCTTGTCTCTGCCTCACAGGAATCCTGTCTCTTCGTGAAAGTTCTGGATGAGCTTAACCTCCTGTCTCTTCGTGAAAGCTCTGGATGAGCTTAACCTCCTGTCTCTTCGTGAAAGCTCTGGATGAGCTTAACCTCCTGTCTC
>NW_015150603.1:204789-250781 GCF_000732505.1 Cyprinodon variegatus
TCTTCCTTGTCTCTGCCTCACAGGAATCCTGTCTCTTCGTGAAAGCTCTGGATGAGCTTAACCTCCTGTCTCTTCGTGAAAGCTCTGGATGAGCTTAACCTCCTGTCTCTTCGTGAAGCCCTGGAAGAGCAGTCTCTCTGGCACCTGTCTCTGGCCTGCAGCTCTGGGAGAGTTACATCACAGGAAGCCAGTCCCTAGCCTGACGCTCTAGGAAAGCTAACCTGCTAACCTGCCCTGGTGAGCCAACCCAAGAATTCTACGTGGATGCTACCTGACGACTCCTCTGTGGAGTTTCCCTAAGAGGTTCCCATGTGGATTTCCCCTGTTGTTCCCTGCAGTGAGCTGGAAGCTCAAACTCAGCTCACATCCAGCCATCTCCCTTTCCCCGCACAGATCCCAGCGGATTAGTCCCCTGCCTGAACTGTGATTCATGTGCTTGTGCCTTTAATAAACTCTTTGGACTTTTACCAGTGCCTCCGTGTGTGTTCCGCATCTTGGGCTAACTCTCTGTGACACCCATCATGACAGCTGGATGGATTCACAACTAGCTATGGAGAGAGTTGTTGAACCTGAAAGGGAATTACATTTTTACAACCGGAACATTTAGAGACACCATTAATCCATTTAAACATTTTGAGACTTGCCTACAGCTAAGGGCAAGCTTTAGCACATAACATTTATTGTAAGTGTTTTATATCAAAGAAAAAGTAAAGATACCTGAATTTAAAAATAATTTCCTTAACCAATGTAGATGTGCATTTCTCCGTTTTCATAATTAATGATAGAATACTTATATTAAGATTCTAAGAGGCATTTGCTCTAAAGCAGAAGTGGAAATGATCATACACTCCAATTCAAAAGAAACATTTAACAATTATCAAAGAATCTGTAACACACTTTTTGTCTTTTACATGTTATAGTCCTTTGAAGAAAAAAATCATTGTTGACAGGTCGGGCTTAAAAGGAAACCGGAAAACATGACTACCACCCAGGGAGATGCAGCTTGTGGGACAGCAGGGGGTACCCACATAAAAACATCACTAAAGGATGTATGTAGGATCACTATGTTTAGTTTTCAATGCTTTTTAGAGTAATCCAAAATTTTAAGTTATGTTTTTTTGCACATTAGACCATGAGTGTCTGTCTTTGGTCTTTGCTGAGTTGTTATGTTAGGGAGCAGATGTAGATACTTACCCCCTTTTGTAATAAAGGAACTACTTAAACTCATAAATGAAAATCACAACATCCACAAGGAAACTGCTAAAAATGTATTTTATGCTGCAACAAATTGATCGACAGAAGCCAAGAGCGATTGTTTCCCTCCGATACGGGAGAGGATTTATACAGTTAGAATAAGTCACGGTATCCTATGTGTAATTCTACAAATAATCCTGTGTTTAACTATAAGGTAATGAGAAGACATTGTTAGATTGATGATTTGCTTCCACTTCATATTCATAAGCAATTAGACTTAGGCCTCTAGAGGCATTGCACCGGTGTTCTGTCACTGGGTGTTTTCTGAACAGCTCCAGTGTTACGCCTGTAACAGGCATTAACCTCCAAAATGAGTCCAGATTAAAGACTTTCATTAAAAATATTCAGATTTGTTTCTATTATATTCCATGAAATCCAATCATCGACCACGACCTGACAATGAGTGAAAAGAAATAGAAAACAACAAATCTGATTATTTACGTACATGTGGTACCGCGACTGCAGAACTACGGGCACCATAGGCATGGATGGACTGGGAATCCATGGCCATTGGCCAGCCTCATTCATTACTCATAGAGGTTAATCATCTCTTTATCTCAAGAAATCAATAACTGTTTTCTAGTGTTAAAGAGATAGTTATCTTGTTATCACTACCGTAAATAACAATTAATGTTTTAACTGTGATAAAAAGATAGTTATGTCATTATCTCAGTTATATGTTGATCAACATCATCTAAGCAAGCATTGCAGTAACAGCTAAATTAAATGTGACATTTTTCCTAAATAATCTGTTAAATAAACTCAATAATACTTACATCATAACAAAATATTTTCTAAGTTGTTCATTTTTCCAAGTTTATTGATTTCAAGCCAGTGATAGAAGGGAGAGCACCTCTTCTATTTAGAGCAAGTGTTTATTTTCAGAAGATGATAATAGACTTTTCATGGTTAAGTGTGAAATCTGAGTGCAACAGCTGTGTCACCTGTGCAAGGAGGTGTGAATTGGATTGCACCTCATTGGCTATTCTGTGCTACGCATGGTGGCGAGGCTGGGCGCTTCTGTTTTGCACCTAATATGATTGACTGCCCCTCTGTCTGTTGTCTAATGTAATTGTTTGCAGCTATTTTGGTGGGGACTTGATCAACATAATTGGCAGTGGTTCCTCCTTGGTCACGGTGAGATCAAGTCGGCTCCTGGGTGTAGGCAGCTGCAGCAGGCCTGCGATGGAGCTGCAGGGCGGAACAACCAGATGGCTCGTCGATGGTAAGCCAGCCACACCAGCAGCAGACATAGAGATGAGAGAAAAGCCAACCGATCTCAAAGATCCGCCCAAAAATATAAACTAACAACATATTTCTTAACAACTCAACAACATAACTCTATTCTTCACATTCTATTGACAAATGAAACATTCATTTCTCATTTTCTGTCCTGGAGCACCTCCAGTCCATGCTATGTTATCTCATATTGATTGTTTTTCTGCACCCAGCAAATAATTACCCATCTCTGTGGGGAAGGTTGTATTTTTTGCTTGTTTCAACACAGGCCCAAAGGATATGCGTTTTCAGAGATTGGCAACGACAGTGTCTTTGCTTTCAAAAGGAAATGCATCCCGCTGCTGAAGGCATTGCTGCAACAAACAGAAGGAATATATAAAGCAGCAGGAGGAAGGATGGGGTGGTTAATTAAAGTTAAATAACTAATGAATAATGAAATGTCATTTACAAAAGAATTGCAGTAAAAATGTAAATAACTAATCTCATGGGTGTATATTTATAAAAAGTCTGTATTTGAAGCGAAGAATGGGAAAGGGACTTTAACCTTGAAGGTACTTATATATCTATTTTACTCATAGGGCAGTTTTAGAAGTGTTTAAACCTGACTGTTTAATGGATAAAAGAATAACAGTTTGCTTAAATCGATAGGAAAATTCACAACAAAAAACATGTAACAACACAAAATAATAAACATGCATTCTGTTTCAAGCCACAAGCAATCATATAAATTTCATTATCAGACAAAGATAACCAGAGTAAATTCAAAATGCTGTTTTTGTCATTATGGTTTTGTCTCCTCAGGACGTTACTGAACTTAACTTTATTTGCATAGCCCTTAAAAACAACCGCAGCTGACACAAAAGTGCTGTACAAATCAGGTGCAATAAAATTGTATCAAAACCGCATAGAGGTTTAAAGGAAAAAAAAAACAAATATAATAAAAATAGATACATTTCTCTGGAACCTAAACAAATGTTTCATTTGGTTTTGCTTCTTTTTGAAGCTATTTCTCTGCCCTTCCACACAGCTACTAGGATCTGGCAATGGCTGAGGTCTGGCTCATATAACCTCAACCTATTATTACATCATATGCAGAAGCATTGAGGATTTTTTTTTTTTGAGAAATAATTGTTCCAATGAACAGTTTTAGTTTTGACCTTTTAAGTTAATACTGGCATATGTAAATTTATTTTAGAGCATTTGAAACATTAAGCAGAACATACACCACAGAATAGTAATGTTTGGACATATAAAAGCACAATGCGCTAAATCCGCGACTGATCACTGTCCCTAGGGGAGAAACTCATGGAGCTCTTTGCATGACACTTTAAGAACAACATAAAAAGAACCGATGAACAGCGCCCATGAAAAAAGATTTTTTTTCTATTAAATAACATCTACAAAAGTGCAGTGGGAACATTTCTACAAAAGAATTTATGAAAGTGATCTATTCTCATTTTCTTGAACCAAGAAAATTTGACTGTCAGAAAGAAAATTAAAAAAGTGACAGAAATAGCAACAAAACAAAACCTGAAATTAACAATTAGATTAAACAAACAATCCCTTGAGGTTTAACATTAATATGCCAGTGTTTCTTTCCTTATCATTCCTAACATTTTTTTATTTGTTTTGCTCTGTTATTAATCTTAATAATTTATTGCAGCCTCATTGCACAGCTTCACAGCTCCTCTGGAGTTGATGTAAGACCTTTGTAATAGGAATTTATGAAAAAAAAAACAGTATTTAAACATGAATCTGAGGATTTTTGGGCTACACATTAATTAGGTTTGTACACAGAGGATGTTTAGTGTATCTGAATTACAGCTGATGCTCCTTTTATTTAAAATAATGGACTCATTTGTACTGTATCCTTAGCATTTCTATTCACTCTCTGCAGACTCATCTGCCATAAAGCTTGCAAAAATATAAGCTGATTTATTTTCTAACTTGTTTATTGGTGAAACAGCTTTTGATGCCTTTCTGATTTCAGAGATTATGTTTTTGGTTTTTTGGGTTTTTTTTGCTTCATGATCAAGTCTTTCTACATACAAATGTGATGAAAAAGATGCTTCTTTATCTTTAATATGGTTCATTAACATGCAAAGAAATTTAAATGATAGCTCTATTTATTTGTTGCTTCTATACTTAAATTACTTAAATGAAAGGAAGTGTAAGAATGATAGGTTTAGGAGAAGCCTCTCCTTACTTCATGGAAATTCAGGCATACCCCAAAACATTAAAAAATCTATTTTTCTATCCGTCTTGAATTAGACATGAGAATACTTGGTACTCCACCACTTGAAAAAGAGACAAATTTCCAACCCAGAGGAGGCGATCCACCTTTTTCCTGTTAAGGACGATGGCCTCAGACTTAGAGGAGCTGACTGCTGCTTCACACTAGATTATAACTCACTTCAGTAAACTAGGCCCATGCTTGAAGACACATCATTTGCAAAAAAAAAGACCCTGAGGTTCCTGTAGCAGATTTTACCCTCTCGATAACTATGCCTTGAGATCCTGTCAATAAATATCACACACAAGAGATATGGGGCAAAGCTTTGTGCATAGTTAACAAGAACAGTAATGCCAGCACTAAGTGTCATGGGGTCATGGTCATTTAAGATAGACCAATACCAAAAATTGCATATTTTATGTCATAACAAAGGAGTGAAATAATGCAAGTCTGACCATTGGAGGACCTGCTTAACTTTCTATCCATCCATCTGTTCCAGATGTTATTTCAATAGTAGGTTGATTTCTGACTGTTCTTTCATTGACGAAATAGCACCAAATTAAACTAGGCTCTCCTGAGTACCAAAATTCCAGCTGCAGGTGTTTGTCTTTTTTTTTTATATTTTGGATCCCGTTTGTCAGGGCATTTATGATCAGTTGTAATTTAGGACATTTTCCTCTGCTGCAAAAAAAAAAGTTCAGATGGACTGCTTATACTTTGGCAAATATACATTTGCCGATATGACTCACCTACCACTTCAATCTAAGATTACTTTTGGTATTTTCTGCCACAAAAACTAACTTAATTTTGTTGGTAAGTCACAGGGTTTTAGTGAACATTTCTGATTTATAATGTCAGAGAAAACCTACACATTCTCATTAGAATGTGTAGGTTTTTCCATGTATACATGGATCTAAGATAATTTAAATCTGTCATTGTTTTATAATCACCAAAGATCAGACTTTATCTATTTGATTAGTTACTTTATATTTCACTTTTATTACAAAATTACCCTATTACCATTTATTTTCAGCTCACCTGTCTAATCCCATAGACTTTAGTGCGGAAGCTCTCCTGTCTTGGACTGAGCGCCACACTGGGTTACTGGGTCCTGAGCTTCCTGACCAACAGACCTCAGACTGCCAGGATCCACAACAACATCTCCTTCTTCGTGACCCTTGTCGTGGGAAAAAAGTATTCAACTATTCACCCAAGTTAAATAAACGGAGATCGATGGATTTCACTCAATCGGCACATTTATTCATATCTTTGCAAAGAGAGAACAGTTCATCATACAGCCCTTATAGCACAGCATTCTGCCCTGTTCTGCATGAGCAGCATTCATTCCCCCTTACTTACAACAATGGAAAAGTAGTCAGAGTAAAAACAAATTACAGACACTTTGGTTAAAAGTAACATGTTACGAATAAACCTTGAGAAAGAATCTGGTTACTTATGGGAAGAAGCTATGTCTGGTCTACAAACACCATCGCGCAGAGAATGGTGTGGCCTTCAAGGTGAAACAGACTGAGTGAAAACTTTTATAGTGAGTAAATAGGATAAATTAATATATAATAGAAATCAAAATTTTCCGACAACACCCTTCAAAGCGCCCTCCTGCTTACTCTGCTGACTTACGACTGCTCAATAAGACACCCCAGCCATCAGATAGCATAGTTAGCATACCACAACTCGACTTAATTAAGCTGAGTCAACTCACATCTGGACAACTCAAAAGTTGCCCCCCACCCCACCCCCACCCCTCCCACCAACATAATGTGATGACGTCATAGCATATGCATCGACTTAACTTCGACTTTTACTTTCATCTCATCGACTTGGAAAAATCACAACTCGTTATTCCCCTAATACGAGGAGGAAGTTGAACACTTGGTGCAGTGGTACAGAGACAACACCTCTGTATCAACGTAAAGAGGACTAAGGGAATGGTGGGGGATTTCAGAAGGAAAAATTATCCTCTTCATTCCATGTGTCTAGGAGGAGCAGCTGTGGAGGTGTTTTTCAACTACTGGTACCTGGGTGTGCATTTAACCAGTGACCTCACCTGGAGTACCAACACTTCCTGATCAGGAAAGCCTATCAGCATTTCTACTTCACAGGGAACTCGACTTGTAGTTCAGTCCTGAGAAACAATTATTTCTGTGTAGTGGGGAGCGTTCTCTGACCTGCATTATAGTGTATCATGGCAGGCAATGTGCTGCTGAGAGCTCCTCAGAGGGTGGTTAAGGTTGCAGAGAAGCTAGGAAGCATCCATTTCTCCAGTTCGGACCTCTATACATCAACATTCAGGGTGAGGAAAATTGGCATCTTGAAGGACCCCACCCAGACTGTACACAGACTGTTCCAATCTCTGCCCTCCTAAGGAGCATTTAAAGCAAGACCATCGGGCTCAGAAGCAGTTTCTACCCTGCAGCTCTTGGACTGCTGAACTTGAGCCGCACATAGTTCAATCTCATTTATTTCTCTTTCATTTCTTCAATATTAAGCTCATTTAACTGCGTCAACATTTACCACAAACATACAAATATAAGATTGTATTAAACTGTAAACCACAGTTTAATATGTCAGAAAATGTTGGACATTTGTATAAGAGCTTTCATGCATCTGTTAAAGACTGAAAGTGAATCAAACAATTATCCAACGCAGCCAATAAATAAGTCGCAATGAGACCTTAGAAGCTTTTAGAAAAAAGTTATTCTGAGATATTTACATATTCTTTCAGAGAGGCCACTGAATGAGTCTCCAGAGTTTTATCTCAGCTTAAAAGTTTACTTTTAAGACATGCATGTTAGATGATTCATTTTTTCCATTAAATCAGACACGTCATGGCAACTAAACCGAGTTACAGAAGTTATCAAAGAGTCCTTTCCTGCTCAATAAAGAAAATGTGTTTCTGTTACTTTAAAAAGCTCTCTTCAATCCTAATATCATGACAGATGTGTTAAACTGAGACCTTGGCTGTCAGACACAACCTTGCATTAAAATCTGCAAAACTGTTTTTAAACAACTGCTATGACAAGATTTTTTTAAGCTAACCACATGACTCATATCATTTTCGATTTATAAAAAGGGGTCTACAATGCATACTTTAGCACCCCACCTTTGTCTCATCTCCTTGCTCTCTATCTTATTTATTCTCAAAAACCAGTTCATTCTCAATCTGTTTCAATGCTCCACAGTTTCACACTTCAAGGCTGTTACATTTAAATCACTCTCAGCTGCTCATTCTTTCATTCCCCTGCACTCATTGCACCGTGGTGCTCTGTGAACCCACTGCAATCTTACCCTTTCACAGTCAGAGTGGTTCCTCAGGCAGACACTGAGATCACAGTGTAGGTACACCACTGAGTAATTAATCATTTGGAAGAGACTGATGGTGAAGCTGGCACTGGTTGACAAGGCATTGGGCAGCAGCGTGATCCCCGACGGCTCGGCTGCTGGCCTGAGAGACAAGCACAAATGAATTTTACAAACTTGTTTGAGGCATTTCTCCTGAAAGCAGACTGAAGATTCAGCCTTTTTCAGAAAGTAAAGATGTTGTATCGCACAGAAAGGAAGGCGGTAATCAAGAACACGATAGTGTTGAAATTATAGAGGTTAAAGCATTCTAGAAAAATCATTCTAGAAAAAGGTCAGCTTTTGAGTTATGATATTTGACAAATATTATTAAACATGCTGCTATGCTTGAGTAGGTTTTTTTTATGACAGTGAAATGCTAACCTGTTTTAAAGACTTAAAAAGACTAAAGTCACTTTTTGAGATTTAATGCTTTTAAAGGTGTCCTTCTGATATGTTGATTTATTAGTGTGTAAATTATTACAGTGAGCTTTCTGAGTCTCCAGGAGAGCAATAAATTTCCATCTGTTTTTCTATCTGAGTGCTGCACGCTGCAATAACATTACCCCACTCATGTTTAATCAAAATATTCACTAATATTCTATGAAATACGCTACTGATGCTGTCTGAATCGATATGCCTTTAACTGCTTCTCCCTTTTTAAATATTATTATATAATCTCAATATAGCTTTTTCATTATGTTTTAATAATTATCAAAGATCAGGTTTTCTCTCTTTGATTAGTGAGTTCACATTTCACTTGCTGTCTTCAATTACCCTATTACCATTTATTTTTGCAAAGCTTTTAAGCTTACGGGAAAATGCTTGCAGCACGTCGTTTTTTCATCCACCATATCTGAGTCTGACTAGTGTATCTGTGAAGAAAGCAGTGGGTAGAGGTGCTGAGGTCCAGCGTAGGTATTGACAGACAACAGGAGGTGAAACCAAGGTTTATCTGACTGTTGTTTGTCTTCAGATTAATAATCATTTTGAGGTTCCCTTGGGCTAGCACTGCATCACCAGGCTTCACACTTTTTCCCATCTTCAGCTTCATCCCTGCTTTGTAGTTTCCACTGCCACACAGGTCATCTTAAATTTCTGTCACACTAGCAGCGGATCAATACTTCATTATTTTTTGCAATTTGTAACAGGACAGATTGTCTATTTAAATAACATACATGTGAAATCTAACACCCAATTTCATTGTCTTACCTTTTTCCATTTCTTACCATATTTTTTTCCTACAGGAATTAGACTTTACAGCTAAATCCTCTTGTAATCCATCACAATGAGCACATTTAAAGGATTAATAGTAATCTCGAGGAGAATAGATCTTTGAATCAGCTACTAAAGCTGCCAAACAGCACTTTTCAACCAGCATGTTGAGAAACTGCCAACAAACAGCTTTTACATACAGACTGTGATACTTAATGTCACTGATCTAACATACTAACATTAATTAAATTGTCGTGAGACAGGTTTGTTTTTCTATCGTACATGATAAGTAAGAAAAAAATTATATGCATCATCTGCAACTCAAGACTAATTGAAAAATCCTTCAGCTCCTCTGGAGGTGACATGGGCGTGTTCGCTTATTGTGTTTGTTTTAAACACTAGCAAAGCTGTGTGTGTGCTTGTTATTTCAAAACGGAGATAATGTGCTTTATTGACTGTGTTTGTATGATCTCCTTGAGATATGTAAGAATAGTTGGGCAAAACACAAATACAGGATGGTTATCTCCAGGAAGTTTGTTTTATTCTTTACTGTACTTTAAATTGTATTAAAGATAAGAATCTGTATTTACAGATATGCTTTAATCTTTTCAAATTATTAAAGTAATTTTTGCATTCAATTTAGAAATTTGGGTCTCAGTATCTGGGGGAACAGGGGAGAGGAGATGTTTATTCAAGGTTTCCATGATTACTGATGATATACAGTAGGTATACTGATGTAATGCTCTCTGAGAAACTGAATTATAGGTTTTAATCATAAAAATTAAGACAAATACAACCTAAAATTATCCCTATATTTTTTCAAATTCAAATATAAAATAAGTCCTGTTTTTCATATAAAATGTTACTTTCCTGTAACGTAAACTAAAACTAATGAATCTGTGTTCTGTGTCAAAATATCAGGTAAAAATAAAATTATGTTTTTAATAGTTTAATAATAGAAATTATAGCAGATGCAATAGAATTACCCAGAGACATGCTGATGAGGTGATGTACTCCTCCTCTGGTTCAGCCTTAACAGCTCTGATTTAGTTTGGCTCTGACACTAACAGCCTACTCTCAGACTCCAGGCCTGCTGTCTCCTCTTTAGCCTGGGTACGCAGTGACCTAATGGCATTATGTTCTTCCAGCATCTTGGCTCTGCCTGCTCTTCTGTCTAATTGTGTTTTGGCGTTTCTTTCAGCAGCCAGTGTTTGTTGAGTGGACTTTATTGTGGCTTCAACCACAGCTGCTCTAGACACAGACAACATGGCCTCTGGTTCAGCTGCTCTGAAATCATATTTGTGTTGTTTCCTTCATAAACAGAACCCACTGAGGTGTGTCTTTTTGTTCCAAATTAAATCCTTTATCGGATGTACTTTTGGCCTTTTTTGACTCAGAATCATCATTATTGTAGTCATGCTTCCATTTACCGGGGACTGATGAAAGGATCCCTTTGAGCTTGATGGCCTGGAGTGCAGACATACCAGGTAACGAGCGATAAAAGCTCCAGTTCCTGGTTTTTGTTTCATTAGGATTTTGTGCATGAAAATGATCTCTTTCTGGGATTTGGGTGTCATATATTTCCTCTGTATTATCTGTCACACCAACTTTAGTAGTTTCACCAGACTTTGCACACACAATTCTCTTGCAGCTGGTTTTATTCATAAACCCTGTGGGTGGGATCCCTGCAGGTGGTACAGAATCTGTCATATGTCCAAAGACTGCTTGACTTATTGAGGTTGTTTCAGGCAATGTGAGCTTTCTATGTTCTCCTTTGCTGTCTTGCAGGAATTCTCCATAAATATTCTCAAGTAGAGTAACTGATTTGATCTCTTTAGATGATAAATTGCTCATTTGTTTAGCAGCTGCAGCTGTTAGGCCATATGCCCCCCAGCTCTCTGGGCCATTCTTAAAAGTTCAGACTCTGGCATATTAATAGCGTTTGATAATGTAGTCAAAGAAAGCAGGGCATGCTGGCCTTGTTCACCAGCTCTTGCAAAAATCTCCTGCTTGGGCTTCTTCCTCTGCACACTATGTGCTTCTATTGTTTTTATTCTCAAAACAACAGGGGTGAGCCTGTCAGATGCATGAGTTATTGAAAGTTCTCTCCAATAAAGGCTTGGTATGCGCGTAGAACTGAGATCTGTACTCAACTGCATTCTGAGCTCACTTTTTACTCTCTAGTAGAGTTACACCCAAGGTCAGCAGAAATGTTAAGCTTCATCAGAACCTAGAAGGAGTCACTTTAAGAGGGACAAAGTCAGTGGTTCTATTTGCCTTCATATGGAATTGAGATGTAATGACTCTTTTAGCTGACAAATTGGTTGTGTAAGTGTTAAACCAGTGCTCAAATTACTATATGCAGTATTGACTGAGTTGTTATTCCTCTGTTGTGACAGAGACTGGCTGTTTTGCCTTTCAGTTGCCTTTGCCGCATGATATTTAATAACAGATGATAGACTAAACTCATCATCTAAGTGTGTTTTAGGCCTTTCGGGCAGCATATCTACTGGGAAAAATGTGTTGGTGACAGTGCGACCATTTGTGTCAAGATAATTTGCAACGTGACCAAATTTCCCGTTTGTATCAGGTTGGTTATTGGACATAGACATTTCTAACTCAAAGCAATGATGATGCTTTGGAGTCATTATTATATTGGTTGCTTTATCATTGCCAATGGCCTTAAAAATGTCATTATGTTTAGTCTCATTTTAAACCTGAAGGCAAATAGAGCTGAATTAATCAGTGTCACCGGTAACATGTTTACTCCTAACAGTTTATGTTAACAGTATATTTCTCATCCTGAACTTGTTCTGAATCTTTTCCATTTAATGTTATCATCAACATCACATCCTCTTTCCTTTTATTTTGATTTGTCTCACCAGTTTTTGCCATCAAGGACTTGCTGTTTTTGGATCCAGGGACAAAGCCGTCCTGCTGTGATTTAGTTAGCTTCTGCAATGTAAGGGTTAGGAATAACCTGTCACCATTAAATGTCCTCAATTTCATCACCAGTGACACACTTTTGAAGGGTAATTGATTGATTTCTGCTGCAGGGATCACTGATGTTGCCCGCACTTCTGAAAAACTCTGCTTGCTTTTCACAGTGGGAGTATGTAAAGTGTCTGGATGTGATGCATGTGCTGACAGCCTGGAGGGGTTAGCTGGCCTGGAGTGATGTTAGAGCAGAAAGAGGAGGAGGTAGAGTGACTCCTGTTAGCAGCAGACTTCCCTCGGCGAGGCTGAAACAGGCCTACAGAGAAGCAAGGCTCAAATCACAAGGCTGTGACTGTGGGTGGCTTTGTAGATGAATCATCATACATCGGCTGGTGTATAGATAGTGTAATGTTTTCTGCATGCCCTTGCTCCTTCGCCGTATGTAAAACTGGTTGGGCCATCAAAAGTGAATAGCTAAATTTATCTGTGATGCTGTCAATAATTGATGCTTTGAGAGAACGTTTTACTGATAAGTGGGGCCAGGCTCTGTGAAATGAGGTTGTGAGTGATCAGATCAGCTGTTTTAGAAGAAGGGCTGCTATGGTATATATGTTTTAGCACATCTAGAAAATCAGAAGGCTTTGGTGTGTCTGTGGCAGGAAATGTAACCTCCAATTCTTTATGATTCCCTTCCTTTAGTGCTAACATTATGTCTTCTTTTACAAACTCTGCTCTTAGCTTTTTATTTTTTGCTTGAGTTCTTAAAGGTAGTTGAGGCAACAGGAGATTGCTTGTCACCTCAAAGGAAAATGACTTACCTGTAGGGTCTCCCATTTGTGAAGCATTTTCACCCAGATGAATACTCTTGTGCTCAGAGGTTCCCAACTCTTCATTCAAACCATGACAGGAAGACAGCTTTTCACAGATGAGATTGTTGTCTCTGTTACGTTCCTTCCAATTTGTTCAAGGTTCAAGAGGAACATTTGTCATGTCCTCCCTGCAAATATCCTTGGTAAATTCTATGTTGTCCCCACATCCACACTCTCTTCCTTTCTTTTCCAAAAATTGCCTGCTTTTCAGCAGTGCTCAGGATTAAAGTCTTTATTATAGTCACACCTTCTCTGATGGCTTCTCTCTTGTCCTTGACTTCACCATGTCTTAAATCTTTGTTGCATCTTAAAGTTACATGCTCCTGTCTGCTTGTCTTGGTCATGATCACTTTCGTTTTCCTCAATCTCTTTGTATGTGTTTTGGTTTTTGTCTGTCACTGACTTAAATATTTCTCCCAGTTTTCCAATTTTTAGTTGATCTAATCCTCACAGATTTTCTCTTTTTTCCATCGTGACATACTGGTATCTTATCTGGTTTTGTTATTTCTCACTGTTGTTTTTCTTGGTCTGAAGAATTTGATCCTTGTTTTCAGCAAATACACTTAATATTTCTTCTTTTTATCCTCAAGCCTCAGGCTGTGAAGATTATTTGACTGTAAGATACATAAATGAAATTAAATTTAATAACATTCACCGTCATATTGCATTCAAAATCCCTTATCCGAATATCTTTTGAAAGAGCAGAAAGAAGGTAAAAGTCTGAGAATCCTGCTCATCTATTAAGTGTCCATGGGTGACAGACGGAAGCCTAATTGTTGAACTCTTTGGTAACAAAGTCAATAATGGCTCTTTGGTCTGAGGGGTAGCTTTAGATCTTGTTTGGCTGCCAGATACGGAGATGAAAGCTTTGGCTCCTTCTGTCAGTAAGCAAGGCTTCAGATGTTTGACTGTGGAAGCAGTTGGCCTGTTAGGGTTCAGGGGTGTTATTGCACCAAGAGCTTCAATCAAGTTCATTCTTGCAATTGGATGTGAAGCAGGCAGCGCTGTGTTCGCGACCTTTTAGGAGAAGACTGTTAAAACTCCTGTGGGGAGCAATAAAAGGCATATTGCTCACTGGCCCACTGATGATGTCCTGATTTTTCAAGTCTGTTAACAGGCTGTGAGAAGCCTTTTTCTTGCTCTCATTGAAGTGTATTGGGTTTAACTGAGGCTCCCTAATGGAAATGTTTATATAAATAACATTATGCTGACTGTTTTATCACTGGTTTATCACTAATATAAAGTTAATTTATATTAAAGTTAATAAATTAGGACTTGCTGTGATAAAAGATTCACTAGGAGAGGTGTGCCTTTTTTTGCATTGCTGTGTGGTTAGGTGTCATGCATGACATCCCACATGCAATCTGAGAGACAAACAGTTGGACTGTCAGTCTTATTACAGGGAACATCAGGAAACATGTGATTGTAAATTGTTGCATTGTTCCCATCTTTGATCATATTGCTTTCCCCAGCTGACAGTGAATGTGAACTGTATGATGGAAATTCAGGAGTAAAAGAGCCTAAAGAGACATGAGGCGGTGCAGCAAGATGAGATGCAAATTTCTCACTGGACATTTCTTTTCCATCTCTCAGACTGGTTAAACTCAAGCCTGTCACAGTGTGTCTTTCCCAGTCTTCTGTTGGATCACTTTGGCGGATGGATTGCTTTGCACCAGACAGATCTACATTTCCTCCCAGGTTTGTAGTGCTCTTGCCCTGCGGTTGTTTATCATCGCTGACATCGAACGGCTCCAACAGGTTATCAATTACAGGAGGAGGAGATGCAGATAGGATCGGAAGTAACAGCCCTGCATCAGCAAATGTGGGAATAACAGAGCTGGCATTTCTGTGGTTACTGATTGAACGAGAAGCATGAAACTAAGGAGGGGCTTTGAATGCCTTAGCTGACAAATGGACCTGTGGCTCAAAGGTATCCTTCAAAGCCAACACAGTTTGTGTGGAAGACAAAACTATCTTTCCATAATTAGACTTCAGTGGGAGTTTAGATTCTGATGGGTAAGCTGTGGATGATTTTCAAGAGCTCTGCTCCTTGCCGGAGAGAAGATGTTCCATGCTTTGTAAAGTAGTAAATAATGATGTTGTGGTTCGCATCCTCTCATTAGTTGGCTTTAGTTCTGTGTCAAACACATTTGCTTTTGGAAACTCTGCAGTCGCCTCCGCCTCTGTGCCTCGGTGTGTCGGCTGTGTAGCTTCTGCTTTTATGCCACGATTGATTGTGTTTGTTCTAACCAAAACCCCATATTTTGTGACAGCACTGCCTTCTGTTTGTTCTGGGAGTTTACCTCGGAAATCCTGTCGCTCTGAAACAACTAAAAACACAACACAAGTCAATCATATGTTATATTCAAAGACTGTTTTTTGTATATCTATAAACAAGTAGTGTATGAAAAAATCATAATAACTGAAAAAAGAAACTGAAGACCTGATAATTTTTTTTTTATATATATTCATCAAAAGCTAATAGATACATAAAGTGACTTCTCAGCTATTTTTGAATATGAGTGTTTATTGTGCTGATGGGGGAAATTTTTTCAGAGTTTATTTAACATATTCAATCTTACGTACAAATCCTCCAGTGACAATGTCATCTATCACTTTTAGCACTGAGCTCATTATTTCAGTCAGTCTCTTCAACCCTCATGTATTACAGCTTTAAATGTCAATATTTCATAATGCAGACACATACTGATGAAGTTTGTGAGAAAAAGAGGGAAAACAGCAATATGTTCAAACAATTTTAAAATATATATATTTGCTAAGATTTGACATTTCAGATTCTTTATAGGTTTACATATAAGCTTCTTAAAAGGCAAATTGTATAATTTAATCCCTGCTGTGCCTGAAATTAATCTAGAAAACTGGAAAAGACACCAGTTGATGTGTGACAGATTAGTTAAATACTAAATGTCAAATGATTTCCCTATTAATTTTGCTCCTTATATCAGTCAGTTTGCTGCATGAATTCTTCTGTGTGTCACATGTGACATTTTACTGCAACATGTCACATGTCAATCAAATGAAGGATCACAAAGACAGCATGTATATAATGTAAGGTTTAACAATACATAAATGCATTATGTTATTAAATGTTGTGCAATATTTTTTTTCTGTTTAAGATGTTTGCGCAATTTTAGTGTGTTAGTTCTCTTATAAGCTGTATCTTGTTGTTTTTGAAAAGAGAACAAATGGGAAAACATAAAACTAGATCTGCAAAATGAAATAATCATCATTTTAACATGCTTCAATTTTCAACAATATTAACAAAAAATTATTCTGAAACAAAGAACATATTCTTTACTATTTTCCCCAGAAATAAGTACACAAATAACAGGTAACAGTAAGCAGAACCTCAGCATTTTGTTGTTGTTTTCTTATTAACAAATACCGAAACACCATGGAGTGTTGGCTCCCTGTGGTCCTTTATACTGCAGAGCACAAGGTTTCATCTGTTTGTAGATATATCCTCATGGACCCTGGTAGTGTCATCACTCAGAGGGTGGCTCTCCTCTAGAGTTCATTATTACAAAGATGACATTTCTCAGTAGCTCTTTCCTTTTTTCAAATATTCTCAGGTCAAAAAAAATTCTGAATGTTATACTGAAGTGGTTAGGGCATAAGGCTTAAAATCCTGAAGCTGTCACTTCGAAACCCACTCCCTGAGCAAGAACCTTAACCCCAGATTGCCCCCCATGCGTTGCACAGTGGCAGCCCACTGCTCTACGTAAATTTCTCCATTGTGAGATCAATAAAGGTTAATTCATTTATTTTATTTTATTTTCATCAAGTTTTGATGGAGAATTAAAACTAATATGCATTATTTGCACAAAAATTTTGCCTTTGTGCATTTAAAAATGCTTTTATTTCACACCATATGCTGTACAAACTTATCCTAGTTTCAATATTCAGTGTCTTGATTTCATGAGTGATATAGAGGGTGAGTAGAGATAATAAATCCCCATCTCCCTTTACCTATTTCTTGATTGTTTTTACTTTGTGTATGACTGTAAATATAATTATGTATAAATGTATGTATTAATGTATTTGTGTGCATACATGTGTATGTATGTATGTATGTATGTATGTATATTTGTCTATACTGCATGTGTTTATATGTTATTACCTATGTCTTATTTATGTACTGTTGAAGAACGATAACGTATTTGTGAGTATGTACATACTGCATATTTGTTCTTGCAGTGAAGCTGCGCTGAAGTGGGCGGTTAGGTGTGTATGTTAAATAGATTTGCAAGCAGTACTATTATCTTTTGTCATACCTTATTTTTGTTTGAATGCACAACACCTTATGTATTGTTACTAATGTTAAAAATGTATCTATAAAAAAGGAGTTTAACATATGCTTTTTAGCAATTTTTGTCAAGGTTGAAATATTCATAACACTGCTTCATAAAGCTTAAGTGATTTTTTTTTTTAAAGGTATTTTTATTTATTGCCCTGGTTTTAATTTATTGTGGATTTTCTTTAATTTGCTTTTGCTCAAAAGTGATAAACAGACTCCCCCTAAAATATGGATAAATGTGTTTTCCAAGTTTTAACTTTTAGCTTCTGGTGTCCTTTTAATTAGATATTTCACCCCTCTTCTTACCACAAATGTAATCAATTGAAATTGGATGATGTCCACGCTCTGAACTGACTTTTGACTTAGTTTATTTATTTTTTATTTTGTTCCATTGGAGTGAAGGGCCACATTTCCAGCTTTGTATTAGATTATATTATTTGAAGCTTTAAATTAGCCTCCTTTCTCAATTCCAAAATTAGCTTTCAGACATGTTTGGAGTCGTTTTACGATTGAATCAATAAAGCTGCAGAGGTTTTTGTTTTGAGAGGCAAAAGCTAGATTACCTTTTTCATAAAGATACTGCAACATCAGTTTTTGGACATTTTTACTGTAGGAAATGTGTCTTGATTGTTTTCTTTGTTTTATAGGATCCACGACTTAATTCATTAAAAATGGTTTTAAAAAGAAAAGAAAAAAAAATCAAACTTCATGCAAAGGAATGAATACAACTTTTAATAGACCATTCCATTTTGAAGAAAACAAACAAAGAAATGCATACTAAAAATGCACTGCATATGCAAACAGTAACAGTAAAGAATATCACTTAAGGAGGTGACCTTGTTATAGAGGGAATACTTAGACTCATGAGGATATTCTCAGTCAAATAAATTTTTTATCCTTTTGAAGACCAATATGGCTAAACATGAACATCTTTCTAGCTAAAATACTTTCAAAATTTGGTTCATTAGAATTCAAGTGTTGGTAGGTTTAGAGATAAAAGAGAAAGTAAATATTTTCCATAATGAAAAGAAACAAATTAAGGCAAACAAATGATGAAATGTCAATGCCTATCACTGGACTTGGACAGAATTTAACTGTTACTGCTTTATCATAGGAGTTTTGCACAGGAGTGAAGGATCTCAAGGCCATGAAGCTCCCGAAGTTTGTGAATATGTCTGAAAATGAAAAATGAAAACATTTTTTTTTTAGACAGAACATATTTTGACAGTATGTACAGAGTGCTGGCATTCAGTTTAAACAATAGTGTGACCTTCGGTATAGAACAATCAACTCATCCTAAAAACAGTCACATCCAAGCCCATCAGCCTGAAGGTGCATTTAAGTCCTTCGCAAAGGACACTTACATCACATTTAGCATTTATTGCTCAACGAAACACACTCATGCTTGGCGTTATCTGCTCATCAAATGATGCTCTTGCACATTTTAAGTAAGCCTGTCACACTGTCCCTGAGCCTATGATTCAGAACATTTGTCTAAATGTAAACAGTAGGGACAGTTTTGTTTTGGGGGGGTTCTGTTAAAATAAGACAACAGTCAGCATTAGGAGGTCAGATGCAGGTCAGCACAGGAAATGATCTGCATTAAGGAGGTTCACTGTTTCCTTCCTTAATTCTTTTGAATGCCTCACATTTGCACATAGCAAAAGAGTATGTCTTAGACAGCATCTTAAAATAAATCAGCTTTTATAATTAAAATTATCCAAACTATTATAAATATAGAAAGCTACAGTATGATGTTATCATTTCTGCATTTCCAAACTTATCATCACACAGTCAGAAGAATTTTAGTGACTTTAATCAAATGTCATGTTGATACAATAGCAACAAAACTGAAGGGAAATTCAACCATTCATTGTGCTTTCAACTCATAACCTCATCTGTATAGTAAATGACTTACAGAACACAAACATCTGGCAGCCTACAGCAATGCGATATCCGAGAGACATAAAACAGAAAAAGACATGAGGCCATACAATGCTTTTTCTTTTGATTGCACAAATTTAGATTCTTCTTGATTGATGTACACACTAGGGGATTGGTTATAGCACATGTCAACATTTGTGCATGAGTCTTAGCTATAATAAGAATTTAATGCTGGTTATTGAGCATCCATCCTACTTGGTTGAAGGATTACTAATATATGCAAACTACTCTTGCTCTGCATATGATGGATGTGCCATAGGAGGCTCCAGATAGAGTTTAACAGCCACCAGGTGGTGCCAGGCTTTTCTACTGATCTTGGCTTGCTCATAAATAACAAAGCGAATGAAACATTTATGTGTTATTTGACAGATAAAATGTCATAGAGGAAGAGTAACCACAGGAGATTGAAACTTGGTTATGGCTAACTCAGCTTAGGATTTTGCTCTTCCAAAGTCTATAGCTGATCTCTGCATCCACCCCTCAAATAAAATAACAGTGGTATAAGTCAATATACCTATATACCTTTGACTTATACCTCAAAGGTATAAGTCATCTAACTCAGAAAAACAGCCTTGAGCATTGAGATGTTCCTCTAGCTGACTTGAACAGGATGTAAAAAGGAAGGAACAGTCCAGAATGAAGTTGGCTGCATGGAGAAATTATCCTCCAACACAAGACTAGCTTTAGCAGCAGCACCCTTACCATGTATAATAGACACCATCAACATTAAATCAATCACCAATAAAACCAATAATATTTTCCATAACTTGTGGACAACAGTTTCCCCATTCTACATTTTCAATGTAAATATCGCATAATGGTAGTCATATATTTAAAGATAAATGCACAATGCAAAGCTCTCTTAATAACTTGTAATGAAAAGAAAAGTGAAATAAAAATCTATGTCAGTGGTGGTTGATGGTAAATGGTCTGTACTTATATAGTATCTTTTCAAGTCAGGAAACTCCAGGGCCTTTTACATTACATTCAAAATTTAACTTATTCACACACACCCACACATGGAATTTTTGTGTATTCCTAAACTGTAGGTTGGAAAACGTGTCTATCTTTATTTAGTAGGAAGCTGGGACTTGGGAGAGAAGAAATAATGGCTGATAAACATGATTTAAAAAAGTGTCAGGTGGACTTTTAAAACTTAAGAAGCCCCACATTTGAAGATAAAAAAACTGTACATATAACAGGCCATATAGTGTATTGTGTAAAGCAACTCTGTAAGTGCAAAACACCACAGAAAAACAGGTTGCAATCAAGAAAATTCAGATGTCAGATAAGAAACATCAAGATCAAATTGTCATGATCTGCCCTGTTAGCCGGCCTTAATTGCTCATGTCACTCACCTGCCTAGTTCTGCCCAGTTCCTAATCATCTCTGATCTCATCCACCTGCCCGTTTCCCTTATACTCGGTCCAGCCCAGCCATCTTGACAAGTCATCCTTTGATTTCTGTTTGTTCCCTGTTTGCCTTCTGTTAGTGTCGGTTTTGTCAGTTTTCGGTATTTCCAAGATTCATATCCCCTTGTCCAGTAGGGGATTATTTTTGAGCCCATGTCTTCAGGCTAGCTTAATCCCTAGTCGTGAGAGCGTTTAAGCATTTCCCAGGTGATTCTGTTTTCCTGATTCTGTTCCCTCTCACCCACTGGCCCTGTCTGTCCCTGTATGATCTGCTTGCCTGAATCTCTGTCGGACTCCTGCTGCATTCTGCCTGTCTGTGAATTTCTGTCTGAGCTGGATGCTCGACGCACGGGACTCTGAACCTGCCTTCACACTCTGATGGATTCCTGGAACCCGGATCTGTCAGTTCCTGAGTGGACTGAACTGTTAATCCAAAATCAGTAATGGGTTGCGCTCCACACCTGCGGTCGCTGCTGTCGCAGTTCCACAGCAGCGCACTTCTGTTCTGTCTTTTTTTGTATTAATAAACATTTTAACCTTTCCTACTGGCTGTCTAACCTTGAATATTGGACCCATCTGTCCCGCTTTTTTGACACAACTATGGGTTCAGGGCAAATGCACCTGCCTAGTAAGTTACAAGCAATTTGTATACTTTGTGGACTAATTTTAAAAGTGAAAAAACATTAAAAAAGGATAAGGCATCAGGTAAAGAAGTAGAGACAGCGCATGCAGGGACTTGTTAAACAGGTTATTTTTGGTATTTTTTCCTTGGAAAAAACTTTCTGAGTGGCTACATGTCACATTTAAAGTAGTAGGAAAGTCATATTTAAATGGCAAGTCATTCTGGCTTAAACATAAATGTACTCTTTATCAGACTATATTGTCCCAAAAGTTAGAAAATTACTCCTCATTAAAAACACTTATCATTTTTTGGACAGTATGTAATAATTTCATATTTAAAGTACTTACAGAAGTTTAAATTCTGAGTATGACCAGACCTCTCCCTTAAAGAATTGTTCTATTTAATCCAACTTTAAAGTCTCAAAAGATTTCCAATTCAAACTTACAGTACCTACTCATTATCCATTGAATTGATATGTGTAAAGCCTTGACCATTGGTGACAGTTAACATTGGCCAAATATTTCAGATTACTGCGTACAGTAGGAAAATTAGCTTCCAGAATGTAAATAATGTCTTGCAGTCTGTGAATTGAGGGCGTACCTGGGCTCAGACTGACATAGTTTGCTGAGAGCAATAGCTGCATTTTGTTGCACAGCTGTCTTCTTAGCATCCCCCGCTGCGAGTCTTAGTAGAAGAAGTACAATATCAGTGCCCAGCAGGTGGGTGGCAACACCTTCCAGTTCAAAGCAATGGGCCAGGCACAAAGCTGCATTTCCTGAAATCACCTCGTCACAGCTAGAACTCAGAAACTGACGTAACATGGACAATTCTACACAGAGAAACAGATGAAACCAAACAGAGAATATACTTAATGAATGATTTCTAAACCATTAAACAGAGGCAGAAACATCATATGATATGTTTTAAACCAGTATCTTACATCAAATCAGTCTTAACCTTTGCTGTTTTTGAAGTCTGTTTTTTTTTTCAGAATTTCCTTTGTTTCAGAGATGTACTGACATTTCTTGAGTCTTTGTTAGAATTGGATATTAAAATCTTTGTCCTGGTTTATATATTTAAAACATTCTTCTATAAGATAGCCACAAGAGTTTGCTTCTATTTTAGGCCATTCCTTAATATAACTTTATTTTCTGTATGCTGGATTAAACTTCTGTTTGGAAGATCAGTTTGCAGTTTTCTCTGTCTTATCAGCTTCAGCCAGGGTCTTTCCAAAGTAATTTGTTTTTGTGTTCAGGTTAATACACATTTTTATAAAAACAAACATTCCTTTCTGGGACACAGAAACTGTTTCTTCATAACAGTATAATGGCTGGATTTTGAAGTGCAGTTCATTTTTAAGGATTATAGTTTGATCAGATAACCCTGTGACCAGGCCCTGTGACAGGCATCTAAAAATTGGATACAAAGAGAAAGCAGACCTGTAAAGGTCCACACTTCCTTATATCAAAGCTGATTTCTTTTTCTTTTACCATGATTGGAATAGAGCAAACCAGTGTTTGGGATGTTGTGAATTAACCTATATGAAACAAAGGATTTGTTTAATATTGGGTCTAAGTCTATGTTTCATAATACTGGTTGTTAGCCAACATAACAAATTGTGGTAATCTCAAAAAGCAAAAAACAGGAAACATTTGTTCTGATTTTGTGTCAGTGAGATAAAACATTAGGTGTATTCTAATTAGTGGTGAACATAGATTCCTTTTTTTTTTTAAATCCAGATTAATTTCACTGAAATCTTGGAATTAATCTTGATTAAAAGGGCTTATTATTAGTTTGACGAACACGACCCTCCCCTGCGCTATATCAGATCTTGGCCCGGCCAGCATCCTACGCATTGGCAAAGGGATGCTTTGCGTTTAGGTGGTACTTGAGACTGGAAGAACTCCTCTAGTAAACTAATTCCGCATTGAACAAGGTGCAAACAGCTTTAGTCTTGTTGAGGTTTCCATTGGGAAGCTTCTTAAAAATACATTTTCCCTGAAGCAAACCCGGTGTTTTTATAGCTGCATCCCTATCAGCACATCACGTTCAATGTGGTAATTTCACAGTAGTCCTACACAGGTTTCACTGATTTGCTGGTAACAGCCCATCACTCATTCTTATACACTATTGTAAAGATCTAATTTTAGTTCTATACTAAACTTGCAAATAGATCAAAATATGTTTATGTCAGTTCTGCCTCATGAATATAATGAACTGTTGGTTTAAATGATCTAATACTGCAGACTTAACACAAACCAAGAAGCCTTTTGATGCTAACAAGTTAATATTTTCTCACTTTTATCAGACTTCACCAGCTCTTGTCTTGCCATGTCACTGACTGCAGTGCAAACTGTCAATGTCTTAATGGCAAACTTGGTTGCAGTCTGACTTTCTCCCTGGGAAAGTAGAGACAAAAGAGACTAGTTAACATCAAACAAACCAAACACCAATTTTCATGCTAACTAAATTCACCTGAACATAAATAGAAACAAAACCCTCCACCAAATAAACCTATCAGTATATAGAGCCAGAGAATTGAGACTGATTAATGGAAAATTGTCTGAAAAGGGGTATGAAGAAGTAGGACTTGTTTTTCATACCCTCTCTCCCTCTAATTACACTTAAATTAACTTAAAGTAGAGTAACCTTCCTGTTAAATTTGTTTTTTGTCTAATATTAGCACAAAAAATCAGTTAGTTCCACCATGATTGCACCAGAGGTAAAACTATCAATACCCTTCCAGTTAACACCAAAAAGTGAAAAGAAGAGATTCCCTATTGATAGACAGTAGTATGTGGTTCTTAAATTCATTGTCAATGGTCTGGTCTGTTAAGGCCATGTTAGCACAGAGTAGGATTTCCAACTGATAAGTCTGTCTGTCAGTGGCAGACTGACAGAATTGTGGCTGCCAGACAATGGAACCATCAGGCTCATTGGCCACCAACAGACAGCAAGCAATTGAAGAGCTTAGGCTAAGGTGGTAATGACTGAGAAGGATGGAGCAGGGACTTGAACCAGCAACCCACAATTATAGGTGGATCCTTTATATCTTGAGCCTCCGTGGCTTAAAACATTCCCTTACTACCTGAGCTGAATGTGGCTATGCAGGTAAAGAATGATGGCAGTTGAGGCTTTGAGAAAAAAAAAAAAAAAAACTAAGAAACTGTAGTGAATTCCGAACAAGAACATAAAAGCATAATATTTATCTTTTCCCCTAAAGAAATAAGGTCTCCACATTGGAAGACATAAGACTCACCTCTCAAAATATATATTTCTATAGTTGTTGGATTTATCCAACTTTTTAGCTGTTTGTCTGCTCCTGACAAGAACATTTTTATTTCTTATAATTTTGTGTGTGGCGCCACACTCAGCTTGTGGGAATTGCAACGATTAAATTTGTCCACAGGGATTTTACAGGGTGACTATAGATGAATAATTTAAGCCACTGAGGCTATACTGCTTAGTTTAAGCAATCTAGGAGAATTGCTCCAAGGAGGCACTACTTTCAACCCTTACTGCTTGCTGGTATCTTTTTAACATCTTTGTCAATTTTCGAAATTCCTAAGGGAATCTTTTACAAGCAGCTGTTCTTGTTTTAAAAGGAACACCACCTTTAGTACCTTTACAGATTTCTAAAATATGCATTTAAACAAAGTGTGCTAAGTAGCGTTTGCTATCTTAAGATTTAAAAAGCTTATTTAGCAATTCTAAGTAATGTATAAAACAAATAAGAATTTAACAAATTGCAATGTCTTTTCGATTGCATTTATCTTTGTACAGTTACACACTTTTAGCAGGGAGCACATGGTTTGAATGACTTTTCTTTGAACAGCATGTTGAACAGCTTTAGATGACTGAGGCAGGACATTGCTCAGAACACCAGTGGCTCCCTGTAGAGTAGAGAAGAAGGGTGATGGCATTAGAAAAGAAATGATTAGAAGTGTAAGAACAAGAGAAAAAACTGCCCTGCAAAAAATAAACATGGCAGAAAAGGTTGGAAAATCACACATTCTTCAATTTTCTTCAATTTCAGCAACAGACATCAATGTATTTGAATGACATTGTTTTATGATACCGCAACACAAAGTAGTGCTTAAATCTCAAGTGCAAAGAAAGTAATGCTGGTTTTAGAAAGCTTTTTGCTTGAAAAAATCTGAATCTAGGATGCATTTTAATCTGATAACCTGAATAACAGTTTATTAAGATCCAAATTAGAGCACCCCCAAGTGTAATTAAACTTCAGTATAAATATAACTGTTATGTAAAGGATATACAGGGATTGCTAGGTAGCATTGGTGAACAGATTCATAAAGACCAAAGAACCCAGCAAACATGTAAGGGAGTATTCTTCCAGAGAACCATAAAGCAGGTAAGAGTCTTTCACACCTCATGCTCTGCAGCTTTGTGGAATTGCAGTTGGAAGGAAATCAGAAGAAATCCCTTTTGCCACATAGCATACATGTAGAGGATATGGCAAACATTTCACACAAGGTGGTGGTAAATCCCTAACCCCATTTATGCAAAACGATAAGAACATTATGCTGAATTTAGAAGAGAAGAGGGCAGGATAAGGAGATATTTGGTAAAGGCTGTCTGGCTAATATGAGAGGAACCTGGGGGCCTCTTTGTTAATATTTTGGATGGGGCTGAGGTTAACCTTTGAGCAGATGTAAGAAATAAACATATAGTTTGTGCTTTACTGGAATGGCTTAGATTAAAGCATGCTTTTATGGAAGAATGGCCCAGTCCAAATTGTACAACTAACAGCCCCTCACCCATCATGATATAAATGGGTTTTGGGTCGTTTACTATGCTAAATCACAAAGGTATTCATGAAAGTCATTTTTTTTTAAAGTAGGAAACTTGAACAAAGTTTAAAGTCGTAGGGAAACGGCTGTTCCAACCATTGCATTTCCGAATTCTCGAATTTACACGAGTGAATAAAAAGAATGTTATTGGTCATTTATCAAGGGGACAGGATTGTTATGCCGGATGGTTTGCAAGCATGTTTGGGACAAGGAACGCTATAGACAGCGGAAACATGCAAGGAGAGTCTTGTGCCGGAGCTGCAACATATGATTTAAGATGCTATGACTGAAAAAATTTGATTGAACGATGACCGATATATGATTGGCCAAATTTAGGTGTACAAGCTGACGTATAACTAACTGGCCTGCAAAGGTTAACAAAAAAATAAACACAAAAAAAGCAGATTTTAAGACAGGATTCTTTTTTAAATAGAAATTTTTTAACTTTTGGGAAAATGTCGTCTGATAAAGAGTACATTTATATACATGTTTAAGCCAGAATGATTTGACTTTAAGGCCATTCACTACCGTAACCAAGATAACTGTTTAGTGTTAATAGACAGTGCCAGACACAACCAAATCTTGCTAAATCTAGTACTAGTTCAACATGGCGGCGCCCATAACAGTAGGGCTCAGCACGGTTCAGTTGTGACTCAGTTCTCGGATAACAAAAAGCGCATGAGCAGACCGCATCTTCTCCTATTTACAACCAGCTGACTCATTTTGCAGGTTTTCAGGAGTGCCCAGCTTTGTAATTCACAGATATCATCACCTGTTCACAACACAAACGTCTTCTCAGCCTATTAACAATAAATGGCATCAAAATAGCATGGTGCGACCTGGGATGAGGCTGAGACCAAGGCTCTCATTAAAATTTGGGTGGAGGACGCTACCCAGGCATATAAGATCCTGAATGGTATGGACGCTGCCATTTTTGTTTGCATAATTCCCACCTTGAGAGCTTCAGTATCGTGGACCGTCGATAGGAGGCAAGGAACCGTGGTAGCGTGATGTGTAAATAGTCGTAAGAACCAAGCTGGCCGCAGTTAGTTGCTCCAAGCTCGGTCCAAACTCGGCACAGATCAGTTTCGGAAAGGGTAGTCTAAATGGGGCAATTAATACATTTGCGAGGTCCATTGTCTTTGTACTGTGGTAAGATGAATTCCTAAAGGCCCACAAATATTTCAGCATTAGTTAAAGCCCTAGCTTGGTTCTTATTCTCAACAACTAGAAATCAAACTTTAAACACACATATATTTAATACAGTGAATATATTTGTACAGATCAAATAACAGAAACAGTAAACTATGAATAAGTCTCTAAACCTTCAACATAAATATTTTTACAAAAACTAATTCACTATATCAAAGGAAACCTGTTTCTAATGAGAAACTGGGGGTGAAGTACCAAAGACATGCTTTTGTTATGCTGCGTTGTAACCGCATTTGGTGATGTGTCTGCAGCCTGTCAAAGTTATCCATTTGACAATAGTTTTTTATGTAATCACCTACAGTAGTTTTACAGGGTTACGGGATAATGCTTCTTCTTTGAACAGCTTTGAACCGTGTTCAGATCTGTTCCAGTGACACCATAATTTCAAACACTTCTTATCTTGTGTATACACACATGCTTTTTTTTTTTTTTTTAATCCTCTCATCAAAGCTGTCTCCTTAATGTAAAAGACAGGGGAAAACATCTCAGCTGTGCTTCTGTGATAAACCCTCATGGTGCATCAAATAGTAAAAATGATAAAGGAGCAACTGTAGGGAGAGATGCTGACTGGCTTGAAAAAAAAATAGGACATCTTTAATTCATTCTCACTACACTGCATGTGATTGTTTCGTCAAAGAGGAAAGTTTGCATCCGGAACAGGTCACCAAGTTCATAACAGAACCACAGGGAACAAAATATTTAAAAGAACTTTCACTCTCTCATCTAAACCCAAATTAGAACCCTTCCAGGAAAACTACTTTAATATAGGTAGAGCACAGAGATAAAATAAATATTATGGTCTTAAATGCCATCAAATGTTTAAGTGCTCCTGGACAAGGCAAAGCAAGTTGCTTGCCAATCTGGTAATGATTGGTGATTATCTGCTGTTAAACCTCTTTGGGTGGTTAGTATGACATAAAACATGCTACATAAATTCAGTTCATTTCCCCTCTATAAGGGATAAAATTCTTATCAAGAGATAAGTGACAGATGGGTTATTGGCAAGCTGAACTCACAGAGGTAATTGAAACTGCAGAAGAGGAAGTCACAGTTTTTTGCAACTTTAATTCTAAATGTAATGACTATTCCCCCAGTGCATATTCTGGGATTTACCACAAACTACAACACAAAGTTCCAAGCAGAGGTTTACATAAACTGTTTAGTGAAATGAATGTCATTAAAGTCGTAGGGAAATTATATTTAAATTTCAAATCATTCTGGCTTAAACATGTACATAAATGTACTCTTCATCAGACCATATTGTCCCAAAAGTTAGAAAATTTATATATTTTTTTAAAATCCTGTGTTAAAATATATGGGGTTTTTTTCCGTTATTTTATTGAGGCCAGTTAGTTATGCATCAGCTTGTACACCTAAATTCGGCCAATCAACTTTTTATGCTGAGGTTCTCTCAATCAAATTTTTTCGGTCAAAGCACCTTGATTCATATGTCGCATCTAATATAAGCAACAGTTGAAATAAGAAATAAGAATCATTTACTTTACCATTGAGTTACGTCCCGGTGTTCACGGGGATGGAGGTCTGTGTCTTCAGCAGGCGTAGAGCTAACAGAACTGGCAGCGTTGCGAGGCAAGGCTCAAACATGTACAGCTATAAGCCTCCTACACCAAACCAAGCTTCTGCCGCTCTGGCGCCCTCTTCCACAACAACTTCCTCCCCGCTTTCCTCCTCTAAATAAAAAATCTATGACAGAGGAGACTCATTCACGACCTTCAACACAGAACTCTCCTCCTCTTGCATGCTTCCGCTGTCCATAGTGTTCCTTGACAGTGTCGTTGTTAAGTGCTACTTGGTCCCAATGTAATTTCCCATTGGGAACCTACTGGCACTAAGATGCTAACTGGTTAGCAAGATGCTTCTGACAAACAGCCCACAACTAAACTTGCTTGCAAACATTCCGCCACAACAATCCTACCCCCTTGATAATCACATTCACTTTATTCACTCATGTAAAGTCAGGCACCACTCGTGGGAATTCGGAAATGCAACGGTTGGAACAGTCGCTTCCCTATGACTTTACACTTTGACATAATGGTGCATTTGGATTGCTGGCTTTTTTTTTTTTTGTATACACATTAGCAGGGGCATTCAAGGCAGTGATCAATGAACATGCAAGTACATTTTTGTGCCTGTATGTATAAATTGTTGCTGGGCAACATCCAAATTACATTTAAAGCTTTGGACACAACTTCTATTTGTACTGTTCTGTGTGCATTCTCATTCCAATCCAATACAAGAAAAAAACATGGGAAAGGTGCTTCATTAGGATTTTCCTTACAGTGACGATGTCTCCATCAGCATTTTTCAGCAGGTCCACACAGCAATCACAGAAAGAAACAGCATGCTCCTTTAAAAAAGGAAAAGTTAATTTTCTCATGTTCTGATGTCACAGGTTTTCTTGATAGGGCATAGTTTTTGATATAGGACTCAGATTGAGTTATGTGTCAAACTACCAGCTTTTCCAGTGGATTTCTTTCTAAGCAGTTAATTCAGTTTACAGAAAAGTTCAGAGGATCAGGGGCCTCCTGTATAAAAGTGTGCAGCTTTCATACCAAAAAGGTAGGGAGAAAAAAAAAACAGTTGGATGCATAAACCCATGAGTGTTACAATGTTATAAGTCCCAGTCTGCAGAAAATCAAACACATCTCCAGAACTGCTTATATATATTATATGCTCTATATATTAATTTGTAGGCACTGGAATGCTCACTGCCAACAAATCAATAAATAAAGTAGTATAAATATCTGAAAGGCACCCATTGCGTGACTCCTGTGACAGCAATGTTGTTAGGTCGTCACAGAGAGTCTTTGTCAACAACTTATTGAATAACATCAGAGATTCATTAAAGAAATCACCAATAAAAAAAATTTAAAAAAAAGTCTACGGTTTTATTTTTTTCCACAAAGTTTGTATTTAATCTAAAAGGTTCTGTTTTTCTACTGAATTGAGCTACACAGTTTATGCTTATCAATGTTATGTTTAATAAATCATTAAGACATGAATATGACAAATTTGCGAATCACAAATTCATGCCTGAATTTTTCTTATAAAAAAACTTTCCATTTTAGAAAAACATAGATTCAATGCTCCTAGGCACAAACCAATGAACATTTCCTTACATAAACAACATATGTTGTATAAGAATAAATGTGATTCAGCTACATCTCTCATGTTTAAATAATAAAAACTCAAACTCATGCAAAAACATTGAGTTTGTTGCTCTTTCAGCTAACTAGATAGACTCATATTTCGTTTCATTAGGTGCTGGTAAAGATTTTCAATCATCCAGGTCATAGTGATTCCAAAAATGTAAAAAAAAAAAAATAAATAAATAAAAAAAAATCCACTGGACTTGGTTTCTAAGTTTGAAAACATTTCGCTTCCCATCCAGTAAGCTCAAAGCTCAATTCTCAGACGTGATTGAAAAAAAAACATTTTTTGTGAGGTATATGGTTTGCTAAACCTTAACACTTGCTTTAAAACTAAACCCTCTAGATTCCTACCTAAGTTACATTTATGTCATAGTTACCTGTCTTACCTGCATGGCTGAAGAAGTAATTGATGAAAGGTTGATAATCAAGCCAAGCAAATGATACAGGATGCTTTTGTTCTCAGATGTCACACACTGCTTCTGCAGAAAAGCAAACAATAATCTATAGGACCTTTTCAAACAAGACAGTAACACTTAGCAGGAGTGTTAGATTTTTTTTATATATATACATATCTTAAACTAATTAACAGCAATTTACACTTCTCTAAATAAAATGGCACGTCGACAGCTGTGCACTTACGGTGGCAGTGAGAAAAGCTTCCCAGCATTCTTCCTCCTGAGCAAGCTTTTGACGAATGACTTCATCTGCAGCCAGAGAGCCAACAGCGGATATGAGCAATGTAAGGACATTTTGATTAAATCTGCTGATATCTCCCTGGAAAAGAATGAGAGAAACCCATTTATTTTTATGGTCAGATATACAAATAACCATAATATAAAATAGGATGTGAGTTTGTTGAGCAAAACCTACCAAAATAATCTTAAATGCCACAAAAAAGGAGTTGTTTGACAAATTTCTTAGCTTTAACCGAAACCTGTAAGAAATAAACAACATTTAAGGGAAATACATTCTTTACTATTGTCAACTGTGAATTGGGCAGTCCTCTCCATGATTGTAAAGGTCCAACCATAACCATAACAATACATTTTTCTATTGGTTTGGGAAGTATATACAACTGCTTTCGTTAAACTCTTTATCCATCGGGAAACTAAGGTACAAAGATTTACACTATTCAATTTAAAGGGGTTTTTTGTTGTTTTTTTTAAACCCCTCAGCACCACTTTTGTATTCATTGCAACAAAAACATCAACAACAAAAAAAAATACCAACACTTACTCAACTCAGATTCTACAATGGAGAGGAAATTTCTTTTGGATACACCACGTTTATTTCAAACTCTCTTTGAGCTACAGACAAGGAAAATTGATCCACCCATTTCACGGCTTGACACCTTGACTTATTTCCTGCAGCATTTGAGAGCCTGAAATGTCCTTTCATGTCTGCTTCCAGGAGATGCCAGAGAGAAAAACAAGTGCAGAATAGCCTTTGTCTTTATGTGATATTAACACCCGGATGGCGCCTGTTGATTTATTAAGAATGCCATATACTGTCTTTCTATCAGGACTTTTTACTCCAGCGATGCACTTTCATCATGCGGCATATGGATATAATTTGTGCAGGAAACTGGTTTTCTCTTCTCTTCTATATGATATTTGGTCATATGTACAGCCACACGTCTTTGAGACAATTCATATGTATTAGCCTAAAGAGCACTGATTAGATGTGCATCTTTATTACCTATTTTCTGCAGCAAAGGTTTCTAGAATACAGACTGCTGTGATCTCTTGCTGCTCCTTTGATTCCGAGATGCACCACATGAGGTTTTCAGCCAACCTTTAAAAAGATCAGGAAAAAAGGGAATCATACCAAATAAGAGTGGTTTTACATTATAATTGTAAAGGGAATACGTAGGTAATTATAATTCTAAGGATCCTGAATCTAATATCAAAGTTCAACTAATTTTCATTCTTCTTTGAAAATCAAATTAAATTGCAGAGCAAACAATGAAAGACAGTAAATGGCCAGGTACTGTTGTTTGTTTTAAAGAAAATAGAGTCTGTCAAATAAGTCAAATAAACTGCGAGTGATGTCCTTTTTTATCATGCATTAGTACTTTCTGTGTAAAATGAATGCTGTTGTTACTAATAGTGAGATGTGTCTATGGACAACATAAATAGTATGCATACAGGTGCAGATTGAGGTTGTCAATAACCAAACGTCTGCCATGTGATGTCTCTGAGTATAGTCGCAATAATTTCAGACATTCTTTCACAACTTCAACATGGTCCGATGTTAACAGCTGCACAAGAGCCCGTCTGGCAACTGGACATTTCATCAGGATCTTCTGATTTTCATCTAACATTAGGGGAAAAAAACAAACATGGATAAGAAATGAGTTAGACTAAACAGATACACTTGTTGCATTTGATTGCATAAACACAACATTTAGCTAATCATGCATCAGGTTTGTTTTCCACCACATCAACCTACCCCCATTGTCTTGTTTCCGGTACCTCCAAGTTTAAACTTTTTAGTTCATTGTCCACCAACTTTAAAATACATGAAATGAGCAATGCATAATTTGCTCACAAAAAATATTTGAAATAAGTTCCATTATGTTAAATATCACAGTGGGGACGTTCAAGTAAATTGGGAGAAATTTTCCATACCAATGTGGAAACATTAGAAAATTATATATAAAGACTTGCTGATTGCCACTTCCTGGGTCTTTGTAGGCCATATGAGTTAAACCTTGATCCAAGCTATTTCATAGGGATTTAAGATTTAAATGACAATTTCAAATCAAAGAGATGAATATAAATGTATTAAAATAGTATAATTTAACTTTTAAGTGTTTAAGTTCTGAGATACAATTTCAAACAAACACAACCTCAAGTAATATGCATTATTTAATTGTAGAGTTAAGCAGACACACCACAGGTATTTTTAAAGATCTGTGACTTAAAAAAAAAAAAAAAAAAAACCTGACAAATCTACTGATTTAGAAATGACTGTAATTCATCTTTAAATGCAGCTGCAACATTATGGGTGCATTTTAGCAGGTTGTACTCCTAACAGAGGACTCTCTTATCCTCTCAATCCAAAGGCAAGTAAACACAAGAGCAGAAATTTAAATATGTTATACAGTGTAATAGCTGTGACAGAATCATTCATCATACATTTTATAGTAGCTTTTTGGGTGGGGGTAGTTGCTCTTGTGCAGACCTAGTAGTAGAGTAAGTAATTGGACGTTTCATTAAAAGTCCCTTCTAGTAGCACGTTCCCACAAAGGTTGAAGAGACAATACTTAAGATTAGGCCATAATTGCCAAAGAGTCTAAGATTATTACTGTGTTGGTCTAATTTCACTGTTTCTAATCACATTCTGACCTCTACTGCTGCAGAAGCCGGAGATATATGTCTTTAGATTGCTGAAACAGTCTTGCTAAAGACAAATTAACAGCCCGGAGTTTGAACTCACAATGAAACATAATTAATCACGTTACAAGCCTGCAACCCGCATGGAGATAAATCATGCACTGCATATAAAGTTTGCTTTTATATGTGTACAGCATAGTTTGCTACTGTATACAGTGTTACTGCTGGTGCTTTCTCAACACTGAAACACAAAATACTTCAATGTCTGATGTACTAAGGCAATGATATCATTTAGTTATAGAAAAGCTTGTACAGAAGAAAATTATACTTATATTATAATTGTCTTAAATACATAGCAGTGCCTCTCTGTAAGGGGTTGTTCTGATATCAATTATAATCATTCCTAATGAATCACTATCACTATCCTAATTTATCACTAAAAACGTTATCCAACACACCCTAAGCCTTTTGGTTTTGTTGAATAATACAATTATCTATGCTTAAGTCACATTAGTGAATATTCAACCGAAAAAATATAAAGTCATGACAGCCTAAAATTATTCATCACCTCATTCTAAGAAATAAAACTTCAAAATATCCCAGAGACTGTTCAGTTCAATACAATGAAAGCCTTTAGAAACAAGATACAATCAAGCAAAGTAATGAGATGAGATTAACGCCCTTCAAAGGGAATTGAGGGATTTATTGTTGTTTTGGGGGTGGGGGGTGTTTATTGTCCACTGGAAAGCAAAACACATCTCTAAACCAAGTTGAATGTGTTTGTATTCACCAATTTTAAGCTGTTCAAGAGGAAAAAGAACTTGGTCCAGTTTTCAAAATTAACATTATTGCTCATTCTGCAGTTGCTAACTTAGTCATCTTTAGTTGAGGATGAAACACAAGTATAATACAATTTTTTTTTTTTGAAAAGCAATGACCAAATATTGGCACCAAACAAATTGACTATGAAAAACATTTTCTGATCTTTTGTGAAAAAAAGTAATTATTTGCAGACATATGTGAAACATAAGCATAATCTGGCTTCTTAGAAACAAAGCAACCTTGCACTAAAAAATAATAAACAGCATTTTGCTAGACTACAGTCAAAGAGATAGCCTTAGGTTAATCATAAATAAAATCAATGAATAACATCCGCCTGATAGCTACGTTACTCACAGAGTTAAATGCAGTTATTCCACTTAGATTTTATTATAGATCACAGACGTCTAGGATGGGTCTTAAAATTGGACTCGTGACTTTTACAGAAACCTTCAAAGAGTTTTTGAACTCTGTTATTCCATCAGGTGGAGATCTGTCTCCTTAGATTGCAGTAGAAATCTCGCCCTTGGTGTTGGCGGATGTAATCTACATATATAAACAGCCCAGTTTTGGAACTAAGAGTAGAAATGGTCAGAGAGAAAGAGCCAAATCCTTTCAGCGTTACAGGAAGTAGCTCTGGAAAAAATATATTTCTGTTTACATAGCTTTCAGTTATTTGTTGCCATTTGCAGAACATGATTAGATAAACAAACAAATTATAAAAGAGGAAACACCTCAATGCTCAAGTGATATAAAAACATAAACTAATGACTGAATAGCTGAGAAAACTACAGAACAGTATTTGAACCTTATTTGCCTTTTATTCAGAATAAACTAACACACAGTGAAAGCTTTGTGTACCTACCATTTTTAAAGCAAACAATCCTCCAAATGTTTAATACAGAAATGCAGAGCTCTTTGCTGAGAAGATCATCTGTTTTCTGCAACAAGCATCTGTAGAGAAAATAAACTCTAAGCTGTGATTAACATACAACTATAATGATTACATATAAATAAATAAAGTTACATTTGCGGCCCAAAGTGTAATATACATTTCAAATATTTATTTAAGGTTAACAAAATGTATATAGAAAATTATAAATAATAATTTTAATGAATAAACTCTAGTTCTCTACTAATTATTACAGAATATGTAACCACTGTAAGCCTTTTTAACATTATGTAATGGAAGATTATGCTTTAGCTGGAAAATATAGAGAAGACCTTTTCTTGTATGTTGTTTCTATTAGTTGTGGATAGTGTCTATTTCTACCTCACACTAACATTCTTCCTGACAAATTGCACTTTCTACAGATTCATACTTCCCAGACACTGTGTTCCATCTCGATTCATGATGGCGCTAATAATGACAACAAGGAGAGCAGTGACAAGTTAATAATATCCTTGGTGATCTGTCATGAGGGACTTATAATTCTTATCTTGTACAAAACCCTCCCACTTTCTAGGACAAAAACACAAGGCTTTTATGGAGTGAAGCACTCAGCTCCATCTCTAGTGATCATCTTTTATTTTTTGGGCTATTACACAAACAGCTGGAAAGAGACAGAGGGGAAGGTGAATGATCTTTCTAGTTTAGACCATCATTGTCTCTGTATGTCCCCATTTCTCTGTCCATCTGTCAAAGCTCCAATGAGACCTCCAGTGGTCTCCTTACCTTGTCAGCACGCCATTGCTGCCAATGATACTAAAGCCATTGTTCAGTCTGAAGAGAGTCTGTCCTGTACCTGTTAGAGGAGAAGAGCAGATAGTGGACGAAGACAGAAAACCATTCATTAGCCAGAGGAAGAGAGGCTTTACAAGAACACAACCCTTGTGTCCTTGCTTTGCTTTACCTTGCTCACTGGTGTAGAATCAAGTGTGCAAAGAAAATGCTTTATAAATTGCCTGCAGTAAAGTGTTAATGGATCCCACTTTTCTCTTACTAATGGTGTATATACTACAGAAAGAAGAGCAATACCACAAAGGACCACTTCAATAGCAGAAAGCTGCAAGCCCGGTTGAGATCCTTTAAGATCCTATCCTTTAAAATTATACTGAGTGTGAAATATATAATTGGTCATTGTTAGAAATTAGAATCAATATAATAAGTAGTTGGTTCTATTTAGGACAAAATATTTAGAAAAAAAGGGTAAGAGGGTTATGACATTGATGTATCTTCGTTTTTATTTGGATTTTTTTGTGCTGTTGTTCATTACGATTCCCATGTCACTTTCACTGTTGCATAAATTTCCCCAATTTGAGATGAATAAAGTCATAATTTGGTTTCCACACTAATGAAATTAAAGCTATCATCTTTTAATTAGATATGATTGGTCCACTTTTGCTCATTTTACGTTATTATTTGGATTTAAGATTATTACAACAGACTAGTAAAAACTTTCTAATACAGAAATATAAAGAAAAGCACTCTTTATATCTATATACATTTATTCCTGTACTGTCTGCTGTCTTTCTTTGCACGATCAATAGTTTTTTTGCATATGTTCGCTGATAGCTCTCCTGGGCCATAAAAGAACTGTTTTAGCACGATCTGAATACCTCGAATTGTAGCTCCTACCTCCTATTCATAGCTCTTATCCATTGACCTTTTGCAGAATCAACAGTAAGAACATTGTCTAGGGTATGAAAGGAGCTCCAGACAGCTGTGCTGAATCCAGAAAACATTCAGACTTAAGCCGTTTTGAGACCTTGCAGAAAACGGTCCAAGCATGATAACCAAGCTAACTGTTGAGTGAAAATGAAATGCAGCTGAACTGGACCATGCCAGACACAACCGAACCGCGGTAAATCTAGTACTAGTTCAACAGTAGGGCTCGGCAGCGGTTCAGCTTTGGCAGACCACATCTTCTCCTAATTACAGTCAGCTGACTCATTTTGCGGGTTTTTGTAATTCACAGATCTCTTCACCTGTTCACAGCACGAACTTCTGCTCAGCCTATTAACAATAAATTGTATCATAAGAGTGTGGTGCGACCTGGGATGATGCCAAGACCGAGTCTCTCATTGAAATTTGGGCAGAGGACGCTATCCAGGCACATAAGTTCCTGAATGTTATAGGCACAGCCATTTCTGTTTGCGTACTGTAATTCCCGCCAGAGCAGTAGTATTATGGATAAGAGGAGAGGAACCGTGCTAGCGTGATGTGTAAATGGTCACAAGAACCATGCATAGCACAGTTAAAGGGGAACGCTGTTTTTTTTACATTGGGCTCTTGATTTTACGTTATTACAACATGTTCTACTCACCCATATGAGTTTTGTGTCATTTGGAGCTGATTTGAAGATATTTGGTTAGGTTATATCCAAGTAACGTCTTCCTATGGGCAACAACTTAAAGGCACAAACTAAACTGTTCATAATTTATCATTTATGGTACGCCAGCATTCATAACATGTAGGAGAATCACTGTCCCCCAGACATCCGCGGTTATATTTTTTATATTTATATCTTTCAAAAACAAAGCGGCGCGTGTATGACTTCATCTCCGCGCCAGCTACCGTTCATTCTTCCTGTCCGCTGAACTGCTGCTAGTTTTACACACATACCTGGAAGATGTCTAGTGCTGCTACCATAGATGATCTCGCTCTTGAAATGGAATTGAACGATTCAGATTAGCTCGCCGAATGAATATAAGGGATAGAGCATAGCCGCCTGTGGCCCGGGCTGCCTGTCACAACTCCAGTCCAGCAGGCGGATGACGTTATACACACTTCGCTTTGTTTTTAAAAGATATAAATATAAAAAATATAGTGATTTGCCTACATGTTATAAATGATGGCGTACCATTAATGATAAATTACGAACAGTTTAGTTTGTGCCTTCAACTCGTTTGCCCATAGGAAGACGTTACTTGGATATAACCTAACCGAATATCTTCAGAACAGCTCCAAATGATACAAAACTCATATGGGTGAATAGAACATGATGTAATAACGTAAAATCAGCGGCCCAATGTAAAAAAAAAAACGGGGTTCCCCTTTAAGTGATCCAAGCTCGGTCTGAACTCGGCAAGGATTGGTTTCAAAGGAGGTAGTGTATATGGGGCTTAACAAACATCATTACATGGCAAACACACATGAATGGCACCGGTTAAATCGGGACTACAGCCTTCTGGAAAAGAACTACAAAAAAAGTCACACAAAAATATAAAAAATAAAACTAATTAAGTCAGACTATATATTTTTTTCTGCAATTTCTTCCCAATTCATCAACTTTAAATGTGATTATAAGGGAATTGAAGAGGAGCTGAAGTTTTTGAAATACAGGTTTATAATATGATTTTATTTTGTATTTATTTCAATTGAGCTGTGTTAACTAACTACAGTAGATCCCTTCTGAGTTAAAATGGTTGAACTTGATTTCTATTGGATGGTTTAGAGTAGTGAACACTCACTACATACTGACTAAATATTGTATACTTTTAATGTAAGGTGAGATACATTTCTTCTTTCTAGTATTGTATAATATTTTTAACTAATAACTGAAAAAGCATGTGTACTTATTAAGTCACTATTCTGTTACTGGTCATCATGAGATTTTCATCCTAATGAGAAACTGAAACACAAATAGTCTAACTTAAAGCAAGCATTTAAATGCTTGTGTCATTTTTTCTTTACATCTGTTTTACCAGATAATAGCATCGTATACCTTGCTTAGTGCTATCATTTTAGCAGAACAGCAGATAGATTTAACCTTTTCAGATGGTTAATGAGAGGAAGGTATGGCTTCACAAAACTAAATAGAAAATAGACCTGTGCAAAGCTTTCTGAAGAAACACTCACAGTCAGTAACTGCCCGTGACAGGCTCTCCAATCCTGCACAGTAATAGAGGGGAGTCCGGCCAACCCTAGACAGCCTCTCCAGCAGTTGGGGCACCGCTGTGAACTTTCCCTCTCCTTTGACAAGTTCTTCCATTGCTTTCCTCTCCTGGCAATCCTTGTTCTCTTCTAAATCTACCAACTCCAAGTATTCTTAAAAGGAGAGTAGGAGAAAGGAAAAAAACAGAAGAGAAGAAAATTTAGAGACAAAATGATTTATCAGCATTGACCTCAATCTTATTACTGTAATTGTACACACATGTTCATATTACGTTTATAATAATCGGAACATTTTAAAGAGGTAGGGAAACGGCTGTTTTAACGGTTGCATTTCCGAATTCTCCCCAGTGGTGCATGACTTTACATGAGTGAATAAAGGGAATGTGATTGGAGTTTTTATCAAGAGAGCGGGGTTGTTATTAAGGAAGGTTCGCTAGCAAGTTTGATTGTGGCTCATATGTCGTGGATGAGTCTCCTCCGTCATTCATTTACTTAGAGGAGGAAAGCCGGGACGAAGATGTTGTGGAAGAGGACGCCAGGGAGGCAGTAGCTTCATTTAGTAGTAAGCCTTCTACACCAAATGGTAAAATAAGTTACTCAATTAAAAATTATTCCTTATTTCAGCAATTGCATATATTAGCTGTGACATGAATCAAGATACTATGATCAAAAAAAATTGATTGACATATGACCGTTGATATATGATTGGCCGAATTTAGGTATACAGGCTGACTTATAACTAACTGGCCTGCATAAGTTAACCGAAAAAAAAAAAAAAAAAACATATTTTAAGACAGGATTTTTCTAAATTTAAAAGTCTGATAAAGAGTACATTTATACACATGTTCAAGTCAGAATGACTTCACATTTAAATATGATTTCCCTACAACTTTAAAACCAGCCTGGTGTCTACACTTTCTTGCCCATTTTGATTCCAACTAAAGGTAAATTTATTTGGAAAAATATAATGATGGCAACAAGAAAAGCACATAAGAGCCTAATTGTAAGAGCCCATACTTAACTTACTTTACTTACTTTCCTTGTATCAGACAATGTGTTTGCCAATTCATTAGTGCATTCAGCAGCCGTGTCTTGAAGTCACATGAAGAACATGCATTACTGCTCCCTCCATCAGCTATCCATTGTTATTGTTTTGATTTTTTAATAAATGTTGTCAATAATGTTTTTTATTTGCACTGACTAGTGTAACATTTGCTATAAACATGTCCTCTTATCATGAAAAGAAAGAAAGAAAAATATATATTTTCATTAAAAATCGGCCTTAAAAATCGGCCGCATATTTTGTGTAGTGAGACTGATGAAAAAATAATTGGTATTGGCATTGGCCTTTTATGAAAACTGTATCAGTCGTTCTCTAGTTTCTTTCTGTTAACAGTGAGTTTTTCCTCTCCACTGTTGCTGTATACATGCTTGGTGTGAGTGACAGCTGTAGAGTTAATGACAATGCAAGCACATATCTACTGTCGCTATCTCCTTGGCAAGAAGGAGCATATTGTGTAAAGTCAATTACTTGATGCCATCAGCTGGTTTTCCTTTGTTAACTTTTTACCAATCTGTTTGATCTGACTGAATAGTCTTTGTAAAATTATTGAGATGACATGTTTTCTGAACTACTGTAGTGCAATATTACTAAACTGACTGAAGTGAAATTAAGTTATTGTGAAGTTTAACCTTCCCTGGGTTAACTAACTTAATATCAATTAATACTACTCACTATAATTAGGAGATTTGGTCATGAAACCTTATTACCATAGAGGACTGACTAAACATTGCATAATATTATTGAGAGATCTTTAAAGAAACTAAACTCCTTCACTACTATTTGAGCATTTAGTTTATGCAACATTTCCTTAAATAACTCATCGAAAAAATGTAATTACCTTTAACCATCTTTCCCCTCCCTGGTTCAATTTCCTGTATCTTTTCAAAGCAGCTTTTAGCCTGTGAAAAATGAAAATCTCATAATTAAATACAGTATCTGTTCTGCTGGTGTCGTCTAAACCCAACAGAACTTATCTTCAAAATGCAAAGGCATGCCAACAAGATTGATAAAGAGTAAGTACATCAAATATCACAAATTATCCTGTAATTAGGTTTTTTACATTTTTCACCCTGATGTCAAAATCAGATATAAACTTGTGCACTAAAAAAAGGACAAAAATGATTATGACAGTAGATCTAAGACAAGATATTGACAAAATTACAGTCAGATAGAATACTATACATTCTTTGAATTTGTAATTACACTTTTATTTTCTATTTTCTTTTTTTTCAGCCTACAACTACTGCAGCTTTGCCTTGTCTTTCGTATAGCTGAATGACATAGAGGTTTATTTAAAGCAACTATGAAAATGATGGGATTGGATTGAATGTAATAAAAGATAATTATACCCACCTCATTATATTTCTTCAAACCCAGGTATGCTTTTCCCATATGCACATACGCCTTTATGCATCTTTCATTACACTGAAGCGAGAGAGAAGACTGACTAGTTATGAAAGAAATATCTATATCTGTTTGAACACCTATGACACTACCATTTAAAAGTAATATATATTGAATAGAGTATTAAGCGTTTTGAACGTATTGTATATTTAAATGCATACAGAAATAAGATGACTTAAGTAACATGACAACGAGCCAAAGAAAGTGACACTTGTCCATAACTTTTCATAATTCTATTTGCATCATATTTTTGAAAATCGAATAGGTTTGCAGCTTTTGATTTTACTTCTTTTTACCTTCAAGGCCCATTCACAGTCACAAATTGCTTCCTTATATCGTTTTAGCTTGATGTAGGCCTGGATAGGAAAAAAAAACACAGAGCATAAGGCAAGTGAAACTGAATAACTGACAAGAACAAAGAATCTGACCTTGCAAAAGAAGGACAGTTATTGGTGTCTGAAGGGCTGTTTGGTCAGAGACAAAACGTGTCTTTCAGGTAGTTCATATTAAAAAGTAGTTGTTAAGTTAACGTCCAACAAGAATATTCCTGCAAAGCATTAAGGATCAAAGAACAGCATCGTAATTTAGTGACAGGATATGTGGTTTTCAGGCACAGTTACTATACTGAGTGAAACTTTTGTGTGTATTCTAATTTCCTACCTTTTCCCTTTTGTCTCCGTTTTTTATTTTTCTATTTTCTACAGGATTTTTGGTTCCTAACTATAGCTATCATGAAAGAAAGTGTACATACATAGAGTACAAGGCATAGAGCTTGGAATCCCGAGGATCTGAGTTCGAGCCTCTAAACTCAGAACCGCAGAACAAGTTCTGAGTCTCTGAGGAAGATCCTTAACCCCCGATTGCTCCCTGTGCGCCCCACGATGCAGCCCATTGCTCCCCCATGCAATGGGTTAAATGCAGAGGTAAATTTCTCCAATATGAGATCAATAAAGTTAAATTTTTTATTATGGACAGTTTTTCTGTAGATAAATAAATTGTGTACTCAAAGTTCAAACCTAACTTCAATTTAGAAATGATGCTTGACAGAAAATGCTATTTTTATACAATTGGAAAAGGCCGTAGTATCCAGGATGACATGTAAATGCAATGCAGGAAGACACCTGGTTACAATCGGAATTCCTAAGCAGTACTATCAACTCCTTAAAGAGTAACTCACCCCAAAATCAACTTTTTTGTAGATGAACACTGTAATCTGTGTCTATGTAGTGATATTTTAATATCATTGTGCATCTTTGCTTCTGATTTACTTTTAATTTTAGATAAGACTTTTTTTTTTAATCATATCCATATCTCAGAACTGTGGTTGTGCTTCCCTTAGGGGTTAAATGTTCCCTATGGCAATTGAATTTCCTCATCTTTTTTCTAATCTGTTCATGCTGGTACAGGCTTTTGCCGCTCATTCAAGCTTTAATCATCATAGCCTCAAGTTTGGGTATAAATGTAACTCATTCAAAGAAATCCCTTGGTATCAAGTGATCATGTCCTGCATCGCATTCATGACCTAAACAGAACAACATGGTTGCTGACGGACTAGAGAAAGGAAGGATACCTCCGCTACCTGTCACTGCAGTTAAAGAGCCTAAAGGAGGGTAAATAAATGTAAAGAAGAGGGACCAGAAGTGTGGTAGTGATCAAAGAAATAATAATTTCTGTGTAAATCTTTAGCACATTTTCTTGGCAGGGAGGCATCGCGCTCGATAGGATTTTAAACAAAAGGCTGTAATTCAGTCATTTAAGTGCAGCTTTAGTTTACAGCAAAGACAAGTCTGCTCACTGGAAATGAAACTTTACCTTTAAATAGTTGGCCTTAGATACTATAAGTCATGTTTACCATTCATACTTTTTTACTAAATGGTGTCTCATAAAGTAATAAAGGTTGTATTTTTTACATATACATTATGTATTAAATGGATTTCTGAAGATATTTTGAATCAAGACTTAAAATACTTACTTGTGCTCTGTTGGTGTATAGTGGCTGCATATCCTTCAGTACAGCCAATCCATCACTATAATACTTCACTGCATCTTCATATTCCTGTTTCTCATAAGCTGCATTTCCCTTGTTTTTAAGAGCTGCAGTGAATCAAGCAGTGCAACATTAAAAAATACATAACTCTAAACTTAACAGAGTCACAACAAGCGCAGCAAAACATACCGGTTGCCTCTTTTAGCTTAGCCTCTCTCTTGAACGCCCTGTCTTCAGCATCTCTTTCCATAATCTTCATGAAATTGTCTTATTCAGAAGAACAAAATGACAAACAGTTTAAGGATAAAATATTTTTTTCAGACTTAAAAGCAAACTTTAAAAAAAAGGTTTTGAAAAACACACTCAGCCAGAATACACAGGTTAAACTAATAAAATCTGATCATCACATCTGCTCGTATTAACTTCAAGTAAAACTAAAAGGAACTTCTGCTTCATCATCATGAATTTAGTGAATGGTGCATTTACCTCCCTTTCTTAATAAAACTAAATATCAAATAAGAAACTTGATGAACTGGGGACTAACTAAAAATATGTTTTTCTCATAAAGAAAACATTTAATTCCGCTTTTTATAATAAAACTCCCAATTTCACTCACCTTGACTTTCATCATGTGAACTCTGCAAAACAAAAAAACTAATTAGGAGAATGTCAAAGAATTCCCTTATTTCTTCTAGAAACAAGAAGGAAAGCAGCTTAACACAAGTGTCCATGCTATCTAAATACTAGAGAAGCGCTGGTAGCAGAAGTTAAGACAAAGGCACAAAAAGAGTGAAAAGAACTAAGACAGACAGAGAAGGGGAGTGAAACTGTGTGCTGGCTTTGTGTTCAAACAATTTTTTACCAAAGAATGTTGAAGGAGTGGTTTTGTATTCACTGTAGTCTTGTTGACTTTTGTTCGGCAAGGTTCATCCAAGGTGGCAATTAAGGAATCTGCTTCTGCTGTCGCTTTTTGTTGCACCCTTTCATCAGAGGACCGAAAATCTTCTAATATCTGACCTAAAAAAGAATTCCCCTTACAGCATCAAAACTACTGCACAACTAACACTCTTTGCATAAAGAAATATTTTACTGATTCGAGATTAAAATTTGTCATAAAACTACAGCTGAAAGCTATGCAGCCAAATGGTAATAAAATATTTCAAAGATACAGACCTAAAAGATTTAATCTTGCTTGAAATTAAAAAATGGAAATGTGATTAGTAATTCTTTTTTGTATTACCTTGAGAAACTACTAAGCCATCATTAAAATATGTTTTATCTATTTTATTGCAGCTGGGCAGAAAATAGTGCTTGCAATATATACACATAGAGATATACATAAATTTAAAGGAAACATGAAGAATAAAAATATATATGAATAATTAAATTATTCAGATGAACAGACATACAGAAAGATAGACATTTTTCAATTATTCATAACACTTTAAAGCTGTTATGTCCAGGTTTAACCTGTCTTTTAGCATTTAATATATTTTGTTTAATTGATAGGAATCTATATGACAGAAAACACAAAAAAAATGTGTTTCTCAAAGTCTGACATGTCTAAAAAGGCACATTTTCTTTTTCAAGATTATCAGATTATTAGACGTGCTCAGTATGGTCCTTTTATTTAACAGTAATTTGGATGCTGTGAATTGGTCAACCTTAGCTAAAGCAGTCCCCCTAAAGCAATTCTTTGCAGTGCTTTTTCACCGTGGGTGTACACACCCACTGACACGTAGCTCATGGTAGCTAAGAAGAAATTAGAAAAGGAGACAGCGTTAATCAACAATGCCTTTGACAGGTCTGATAATATATATAGTCAATATATTTGGCACGAAAAAATGCTTTAAGCAGGATTCCGAAATTCTAGGTATTTTTTTTAAACATTTGTAGAATTTTTTTAAAGTGCTCATAGGAAATTTCTTTTCCTTAAAATGTAAAAAAA